>NC_057814.1:3164640-3171750 GCF_018294505.1 Triticum aestivum
ATCGGATCTAGCCCTTTGACTTTCGCCGGGCGGGGTTTGACCGGTGGACCTTTTCACCTGGTTGTCATAGCCCAGCCCATAGGTACACCCCCGAACACCGTCCCGGCCCAACCCACCGCAAGATTCCCTTCGTGTCATGCCGACGTGGCCGTTTCCCCCCTCCGTGACACGGCGGCAGCGACGCACGTGAGGGGGGGGGCACACCCCGGAGCCGCGTGTCGGGTGCCTACGCCTGCCACCACGCTTCCACAAGCTTACGAGGGCCCACCACAACACCGTCTTGTCTAGCCCTGACACAGACGACCGCCGTATCTCACTAGTAGAAAACATGGCTTTGGTTCAGGCTGGGCCAGCCCATTAGTCCCGGTTCAGCCCAGAACCGGGACCCATGGGGGCATAGGCCCCGGTTCGTGAGGCCAGGGGGGCGGCCGGGCCACCGTGGGGCATTTGTCCCGGTTCATCTGGCACCTTTGGTCTGGGTTTGAGGCTCGAACTGGTACCTATGTGCCTCGCTCCTGGCCCACCACCATTGGTCCTGGTTGGTGGCTTGAACCGGGACCAAAGGGTGTCCTTTAGTCCCGGTTCCAGCCACGAACCGGAACCAATGATATGCCTATATATACCCCTTGCCCGCGAGGAGAGCAGTGGAGCGCTCTGTTTTTGTGTGAGAGGTGTGTTGTGCTCTAGCTCACCTCCTATGCACATGAGGTGTTCGATGAAATGCCCGAGCCACACTTAAGCTTTCTCCTCTCGAAGCTCCTTGTCCAAGCTCCATTTTCCTCGAGATTTTTCTAGGTTTGGTGGTCCGTCCTGTCCCGTCCCCGTCCTCACCGCCATTGATCGCCCGTGCCGATGTCGTCGCCTGCACCATCGTGGTGAGCCTCTTGATCTTATCTTCTTTCTAAAAGAAAAAAGTTTTGACTTGTATGATTTAGATAGATACTTGTGTAGTTTTCTTACTTATTATTGTTTGTTATTATATAGTGCGATGGTTTTGGTATCCACCTCCGCCGGCCCTCGTCCTGTCTATGATTCAGATGTGGTATATATATTTTATTTTATAACTATTAGTTTCATTTAGTGTTTTCAATTATGCCGAGCAACGTGACATAGATTTTTTTATCTAGGAGGTATGTGAACCAGAAATTCCAAACGACCCTATTGTCGAGAGGTTAAATTTAGTTGAAGAAGAAACCAATTACTTGAAGGAAAAATTGAAAAAAATTGAGGAGGAGAATATGATATTGGAGTTGCATGTTGCGGATGTCGTCGATGATCACAAGATCAAGATGGATGCAATGCGCTTGAAGATTAGAAAGATTAGAAAATATGCCATTCATACCGAGGCTTGGTATCATTATGCCGTTGGATCAATTGTTACCTTGGTTGCAGTTATGATCGCATTTGTTGTTGCATTGAAATGTTTTACATAGTTTCAATGTATGGTTGAATTAGATGCTCTCGAGAGCTATATGTTGTTCAATGAGAACTATGTATGTACTTTGGGTTTAATGTGATGATAAACTTCTATTAATTTGGTCACTTATCTATTCATGATGTACGCAGAGATGAACCGACAATGGATGTACGATAACAGACGGACCTCCGAGTACATTAAGGGCGTGAATAATTTTCTCACAGTGGCTGAGGCAAACAAGCAGAATGGTTTTATGTGTTGTCCATGCCCTATATGTGGGAATACGAGGTCTTACTTTGACTCGAAAACCCTTCACACCACCTTCTTTATAAGGGTTTCATGCCACACTATAATGTTTGGACCAAACACGGAGAAAGAGGGGTTATGATGGAAGACAGCGAAGAAGAAGAAGATGATGACAACTATGTGCCCCCTGAATATGGTGATGCTGCAACGGGGGAAGCTGAAGATGCTGCAACTGGGGAAGCTGAAGATCAAGAGGAACTAGACGATGTGCCCGATGATGATCTTCGCTGGGTCATTGTTGATGCAAAGAGACAGTGCGAAAGTGAAAAGGAGAAGCTGAAGTTCGATCGCATGTTAGAGGATCACAAAAAAGGGGTGTACCCCAATTGTGAAGATGGAAACACAAAGCTCGGTACCATACTGGAATTGCTGCAGTGGAAGGCAGAGAATGGTGTGCCTGGCAAAGGAATTGAGAAGCTACTGAAAATATTGAAGAAGAAGCTTCCAAAGGATAACGAATTGCCCGACAGTACGTATGCAGCAAAGAAGGTTGTATGCCCTATAGGATTGGAGGTGCAGAAGATACATGCATGCCCTAATGACTGCATCATCTACCGCGGTGCGTACGAGGATTTGAACACATGCCCGGTACGTGGTGCATTGCAGTATAAGATCAGACGAGATGACCCTGGTGATGTTGACGGCGAGCGCCCCAAGAAGAGGGTTCCTGCCAAGGTGATGTGGTATACTCCTATAATACCACGGTTGAAATGCCTGTTCAAAAACAAAGAGCATGCCAAGTTGATGCGACGGCACAGAGAGGACCGTAAGAAAGACGGGAAGTTGAGAGCACCCGCTGACAGGTCGCAGTGGAGAAAAATCGGGAGAAAGTACTGGGAGGAGTTTGCAGGTGATGCAAGGAACGTATGGTTTGGTTTAAGCGCGGATGGCATTAATCCTTCTGGGGAGCAGAGCAGAAATCACAGCACCTGGCCCGTGACTCTATGTATCTATAACCTTCCTCCTTGGCTGTGCATGAAGCGGAAGTTCATTATGATGCCAGTTCTCATCCAAGGCCCTAAGCAACCTGGCAATGACATTGATGTGTACCTAAGGCCATTAGTTGAAGAATTTTTACAGCTGTGGATTTGAAACAGTGTACGTGTGTGGGATGAGCACAAACAGGAGGAATTTGACCTGCATGCGTTGCTGTTTGTAACCATCAATGATTGGCCTGCTCTCAATAATCTTCGGAAAGGGACCCGGCGGACTATCTGTTGCGAATGACGCCGAGGGACGCGTACCCATGTGGAAGAAGAAATCTATATTTTGGGACCTACCCTACTGGAAATACCTAGAGGTCCGCTCTTCAATCAACGTGATGCACGTGACGAAGAACCTTTGCATGAACCTGCTAGGCTTCTTGGGCGTGTATGGGAAGACAAAAGATACACCGGAGGCACGGGAGGACCTGCAACGTTTGCACGAAAAAGATGGAATGCCTCCAAAGCAGTATGAAGGTCCTACCAGCTACGCTCTTACCAAAGAAGAGAAGGAAATCTTCTTTGAATGCCTGCTCAGTATGAAGGTCCTGTCTGGCTACTCGTCGGATATAAAGGGAATAATAAATATGGCAGAGAAAAAGTTCCAGAACCAAAAGTCTCATGACTGCCACTTGATTATGACGCAACTGCTTCTGGTTGCATTGAGGGGGCTTCTACCGGAAAACGTTCGATTAGCCATTGTGAAGCTATGTTCATTCCTCAATGCAATCTCTCAGAAGGTGATCCATCCAGAAATCCTACCAAGGTTAAGGAGTGATGTGGCGCAATGTCTTGTTAGTTTCGAGCTGGTGTTCCCACCATCCTTCTTCAATATCATGACGCACGTCCTAGTTCATCTAGTCAACGAGATTGTCATTCTAGGCCCTGTATTTCTACACAATATGTTCCCCTTTGAGAGGTTCATGGGAGTCCTAAAGAAATATGTCTGTAACCGCGCTAGGCCAGAAGGAAGCATCTCCATGGGCCATCAAATAGAGGATGTCATTGGGTTTTGTGTTGACTTCAATCCTGACATTAAGAAGATAGGTCTCCCTCAATCGCGGTATGAGGGGAGACTGAGTGGAAAAGGCACGCTAGGAGGAGACTCAATAATATGTAGGGACGGGCATTCTTGGTCTCAAGCACACTACACAGTTCTACAGAATTCTACCTTGGTGACCCCGTATGTCGATGAACACAAGAACATTCTGCGCTCCAAACACCCGGACCAGTGTGACGACTGGATTACATGTGAACACATCAGGAGTTTCGGCAGTTGGTTGCAAACATGTCTCAGGGGTGACAACACTGTTTCTGATGAGCTGTACTCGTCGGCGAGGGAACCATCTTCGACTGTAATGACTTACAAAGGGTACGAGATAAATGGGAATACATTTTACACGATCGCCCAAGATCAAAAGAGCACACATCAAAACAGTGGTGTCCGCTTTGATGCAGCAACCAAGAGGGGAAAGGACACATATTATGGTTATATAGTGGACATATGGGAACTTGACTATGGACATGATTTTAAGGTCCCTTTGTTTAAGTGCAAATGGGTTAATCTGTCAGGAGGCGGGGTATAGGTAGACCCACAGTACAGAATGACAACAGTGGATCTGAACACTCTGGGGTACACAGACGAACCATTCGTCCTGGCCAATGATGTGGCGCAGGTTTTCTACGTGAAGGACATGTCTACCAAACCAAGAAAAAGAAAAGATAAGGAAGCGGATACATCATACGATGAGCCAAAGCGCCACATAGTTCTTTCAGGAAAAAAAGACATCGTGGGATTGGAGGGCAGGATAGACATGTCTGAAGATTATGAAAAGTTTCATGAAATTCCTCCTTTCGAAGTCAAGGCTGACCCAAGCACCCTGTTAAACGATGAAGATTATCCATGGTTACGGCGCAATAAGCAAAGGACACAAGCGAAGAAAAAGTGAAGACTTTCTATCCACAAATATTATGATGATGCCTTTGATCTAGAATATCACTTCAGTTACATGTGAACAAATGAAATCCCTTTGCAACAGATGAGTTTTGGTCCGAAACCCTGATACTTCGAAAGAGATTGTCTGTTTTGTACACGAAGTGCATCCAGTTTTTGTCGTAACCCTCTCAACTTTTTAGCACATGCTATGTGGGTGAAATGATGATACCATGCCAACTTTCAACCTTTTCAGAGTTCATTTGTAGTGCTTTTCAATTTAAGGGTCATTTAGCTGAAAGAATGAACTAATAGCAAAAAGAATGAACTCATAGCAAAAAGAATGAACTAAAAATAGTCAATTAAAAATTCTGTTATGATCAACTAAAACAAAACTATAATATCCTTCAATAGCAAAAAGAATCAACTAAAAGGCTTTTATAAAACTCCAATAGCAAAAGGAATCAACTCAAAAAACTTTTATAAACTTCTAGTATTATTGAAACTAAAATTATATAAAATTTATGCAACCAAAATTATCAAAGTATTTTCTGTTCAAAACATTAAAAGCAAAAAGAATTTTCATAAAGAATTTTTTTGTTAGAACCTTTAATAGCAAAAAGAATTATCATAAAGAATTTTTTGTTAGAAACTAAAATAACAAAATCTGTTTTTGAAATAAAACACAGTAATATTAAATAGCAGGACACTTAAAAATCTATTTTTATAGTAAAGTTATTCAAAAACTAGTTATTGACACAAATTTTAAAAAATTCAAATTTAAACTATTCAAATTGGAAAACAAATGGCACTAACAGAAAGTATATAATTTTTATTACCCAAAAGCAAAAAGAATTAAAAAAAAGCAAAAAACAAAAGAAAATAAATAATGCAAAAAACAAAACAAAAATACTGGAAAAAATTAAAAAAAATGCCGCCTACTAGGCCACACGGCCTGCATACGACTAGAAACCCATCTGTACATGGGCCAGGATGCAGGCCCGCAGGCCCAGTTGGCCCAACATGGCAGTGACAAGGGTAGGCAAGTACTGCCTGATAATTAGAGAGGAGCTCAGCACCTCTGCTGCAACGCAGCTTGTAAACAGGTGCTGAGCTCTCTCAACTAGCGAGGTGGGACTAAACTCCCACCACACCACCGCTGTGCCACCCTTTTGTCCTGGTTGGTGGCACCAACCGGGACCAATGCCCACCTTTGGTCCCGGTTGGTGGCACCAACCGGTACGAATGCCAACCTTTCGTCCCGGTTGGTGCCACCAACCGGGACCAAAGGTCTCCTTTTCCCGTCCTTTGGGTTGCTGAAAAGAGACCTTTGCTCTCTGTTGGTGGCACGAACCGGGACCAAAGGGGTGCATTCGTCCCAGTTTGAGCCATGAACCGAGACCAATGCTATGTGTATATAAGCAGGACTTGTAAATTTTTCTGTTTCATCGACCATTTGCCCCCCGACGACGCCGAGCTCATCGACGCCGCCAGGCTGCCCGTGCTCATCATCGCCGCCCCGCAGTTGCCGTCGCCGCCCGCTCCTCGTCGCTGTCGCCGCCCGCTCCTCGCCGCCCGCTCCTCGCCGCCGTCCCCTGCACGCCGGCGCCACGCCTTGCGCCCCGACGCCGACGCCCTGCTCCTCGTCGTCAGCCCTGCCTCCTCGTCGCCGTCACCGTGCCCTGCACCGACGCCGTCGCTGCGTCCGAGCCCGCTGTGAGCGCCACCCTAATCCCCTCCTCCTCCCTGTACTGGCCGCCGTCGCCGCCACGCCCCCTGCCCTACGCTGCCGTCGCGCGCTGCCCCTACCCTACACGGCCGCCGCGGCGCCGCCCCTTCCCTGCGCTGTCACCACACGCCGCCCTGCCGCCCCTGCCCTGCAATTTTTTTTATTTTTTTGTCATATATATGTATTTTTTGTCAATTATATGTATATGTGTATATATGTGTGTATGCGTATAAATGTGTGTATGTGCATATATCTATGTATATGTTCATAGCATTTTTGTGTATGATTAGGAAAATTGTGTATGTATAGGAAAATTGTGTATGATCAAAGTCATTTATGTATATGTTCATATTTAGAAGAAAAAAAAGGAGAGGAAAAAGGAAAATAAGAAGAGGAAGAAGGAGGAGAAGAAGGAGAAGAAGAGGAGAGGAAGAAGAGGAGAAAAAAATAAGTGGAAAAAGAAGAAAAAAAAGAGGAGAAGAAGAAGGAATAGAGGAGAAGAAGAAAAAATAGAAAATTCTATTTTTTTCTTCTTCTCCTCTATTCCTTCTTCTTCTCCTCTTTTTTTTCTTATTTTTTTCTTCTTCTTCTCCTCTATTTTTCTTCTTCTTCCTCTTCTTATTTTTTATCGGGAACGAGGGTGTCGGGAACTAGGGTGTCGGAAACTAGGGTGGAGGGTCGAGGGTCGCCGAGGGGTCGAGGGTCGTCGAGGTGTCGAGGGTCGAGGGGTCGAGGGTCAAGG
>NC_057814.1:3171760-3203917 GCF_018294505.1 Triticum aestivum
GGGTCGTCGAGGGTTGTCGAGGGTACATCGAGGATCGTCGAGGGTATGTCGAGGGTCGTCGAGGGTCAAGGGTCGTCGAGGGTCGAGGGTCGAGGACCGCCGAGGGGTCGAGGGTCGTATAGGGGTCGAGGGTCTCCGTTTAACAAGAATGCCCCCATTATGGATGTGCACAAGTTGATCCATTTATATATATATATATATATATATATATTCTTCTATATGTCACGTTGTCTTTCAAAGTATTGAAGAAATTCATGGCTACATCATTTGCTGGAAGTAACAGGCGTATGACGCTACGAAGCTCTTCAAAGTTGTTTTGGAATGGAGTTCCTGATAGAATGATTCGCTTTTTGGTATGAATTTCAGCAAAGGCCTTCCAAATAGCGATATTCGGAAGGCTCTTGCTGAACTTCGTACCAAAAAGCTAATTATTCTATTCGGGACTCCGTTCCAAAACAATTTTGGAGAGCTTCGTACCATTATGCGCCTGTTACTTTCGGCAAATGATGAAGCAATGGTTTTCTTGAATCCTTTGACACTAGACAATGTGACATCTAGAAGGGTAGATGACATCAGGAAAAATATGGACCATTTTCTGCACATCCAGAATGGCGCCATCTTGTTAAATCCCTTAAAGGTTAAGAGAATCCGAGCGGTCGAGGATCGGAACTAGGGTAGAGGGTCAAGGGTCGCTGAGGGGATGAGGGTCGAGGGTCGTCGAGGGTCGATGATCGCCAAGGGGTCGACAGGGGGACACTGATCAACCCCCTCTCGCTCGACCACTCTCGAGGACACCCAGACCATAGAAAAAAATGTTGTCGATCTCGTACCCCCTCCCGCCCTACCCGACAAACTCTCTCGAGATTTATAAGAGTTTTATCAAGAGTGCCCCCATTATGGATGTGCATAATTAAGTTGATCCCTATTTTTTCTGATCTCATCTACCATTCTATATGTGCACGTTCTCTTGTGTCAAAGTATTGAATCCTTTGACACTAGACAACATGACATATAGAAGGGTAGATGAGATCAGAAAAAATAGGGATCATTTTTTCTGCACATCCAGAATGGCGCCATCTTGTTAAATCGCTTGTTTGACATTCATGACAGAGGCGGTCCGGACGTCGGACATTCATGAGAGAGGCGGTTCGGGCCAAACCCTAGAAGCGTTGCCGAGGCCACCCCAAACCCTAGAAGCGTCGAGGCCACCCAAATTTACCAAGTTAAAAGAGCGTTGTCGAGGCCACCCCAAACCCTAGAAGTGTTGTGACTAGCTAGCCAGGTCCATGTTTGCCACTATTAATAAATCCATCTCTCATGTTTGTATATTAATTGCCATGTTGTAATATTTGCAGAAACTATGGATCAACAAAGAGACTTCGAACAAGAAGAGATATTGGGGGACATAATCCGCGACGGACGTGATGTCTTGTCGTTATTTCTCAATGAAACCGATGGTCTGGAAGGAGAGGAAGCAAGCTACAGTGATCGAACAATGGAGGAGGAAACTCATGATCATGATGGCCCCGGTGACCGTGATGACGGCTCCGGTGACCGAACAGAGTCGGGATCAGCTGTTGCAAAGTCCGGCGAGGTATATATATAAAATATATATATATATATATATATTAAGCCTGTGCTGACTAGCTAATTGATGCATTAATTGTTTTGGTATGTACATATATTAACTCTTCTTTCTTCTTTTATAGCCCTCCAGATCGAGCAAAACTTCGGTAACGAGACGAGGACCAAAGAAAAGGTTGCGCCAGGATGAAAGGTTCACGATAACAGAAATCACGGGTGATGGCCAACCGGTTGAACCCCTCCGGACCAAGGAAGCATTTTCTGCTCAGTGCGGGGTTCTTGTTAGGGACATGATCCCGATCAGCATCCACCAATGATATAAGCCTAAGAACAAAGACCCTCTAGTTTCTTATGTCGAAGATAGATAGAAAGATGATCTTTAGACCGCACTGAAGGAAAATTTCACCCTACCGGCAGAGGAGGATCCGGATAAGCCAGTTATAGAGCCATTGGTCAAGGCTCATGCTCTCAAGAAGATGGCAGATCTATTCAGGAGGTGGAAGAATGAGTTGAAATCAACGTATGTCGACAAAAACAAGACTCCAGAATTCACCGACCGATTTGAGAAGATAAGAGATCACTGGGCCGCATTTGTGGCCCACAAGACATCGGAGAAGAGTAAGAAGATGTCAACGACAAACAAGATAAATGCTGCAAAGAAGGAGCATCACCATCGCACAGGGTCAGGTGGCTACCTCAAAGCCCGGCAGTTGTGGGACAAGGCTGAGAGTGACCTGATTGCTAAAGGGGTCGAACCAGAGACATTGAACTCGCCAGACCGTTCAAGGACTTGGTTCTTCGGGGTTGGGGGAACTTTGGACCCTGAAACAGGGAAGTGCTGTTGGGCGGACGAGCAACTTGCAACACCCATCATGAAGCTTCAGGCAGCAATCAAGGCAGCGCAGGAAGGGACGTTCATTCCCGATAGAGAGAACGACGAGCTCACACAGGCCCTCGGGAATCCTGAGCACCCTGGACGAACATGAGGCACGCCAGGCTCCGTTGCGTGGAAGGTTGGGTTTCCCAACACAGGCGGTTACAAAACCCAAGAGAGGAGGAGGAAAGTGGAGCTGAGCGAACTGCAGAAACTTCAGGCAAGGGTACAAAAGCTAGACGAACGACAAGCTGTTGAGAACCAGCGAGATCCTGCCCAAGCTACCCCAGAAGCTACCGCGCCATCTCAGCGGAGAAGCAGTGTGCCTTCCACCGAGCTCGTTCGGCAGCCTGACTTCACGGCTCCTAGCTACCCCGTGGATGCTATTACGGAGTCACACCACTGCCAGCTTATGACGCAATGGACCTCAAAGTCAAGGCGGCTGTCGGCTCTGTGTTCCCTCCTGAACCCGACGCAACTTTTCACTGCCTTCCAATTCCACAAGGCTATGCTGTTGTGATGGTGGATGAAATAACGGAGGGATTTGAGGAGCTCCAGCTTGACCACCCTACAGGTGAAGGGGAGACTCAGCTGGGTCTTGCTCTGAAGACTCCATGTCTATGGTGGAAGGAGCACATCAAGCTTCTGAACTTCACGCCTCCGCCTCCTCCTCCGGCGAGTCAGCTGGGCACTCCGCCTCCTCCGGCGAGTGATCAAGGCAATCCGCCTCCTGCTCCAGCGCGTGAGGGTGGCAATACTCCGCCTCCTTCTCCACCTGCTCCGGTGCATCCGAGAAGCCCGCCTCCTCCTTCGCCTCGTCGGCGATGGCGGAACACAGACGCCGCCGCTCCGGCTGCTCCGGCGCGTCGTAGCACTCCGCCTCCTTATTCTCCGCCTCGTAAGCAATGATAGAAGACAGCTGCAGCCGCTCCGGCTGCTCCGGCGTCTAGCAGTACAGCCAGAGGCGGGAGGCAATACAGATTTGGTCCATCTCTCAAGCCTGTAGAGAAGTTACCATACGAGATGACCATGGAGGAAAACGAGCAGATCGTTCAAGCCCAAGTGAAGGACTTCTTTGAAACGAAAAGAGCTATGAAACATTCACCTCCGGAGGAGAAGATAGATCCAGTGAAAGCGAAGTGCAGTTTGGATGCCCTAAAGCGAGCACCACCGCCTCCGCCATAAACCAACTGTGAGCGCATTATTGAAGGGACATATAAGGAAGCGGAGCGGTCGGGAAGTACTTGCAGTGATCGAAGGTTAGCAGAACAAAGAAGTGGGAAAAAATTCCCCAGCTCGGCGAACAAGCGAACCAATCGTGCCCCCACTCAAGGTGTCTAGCAATATCGTCGCTAATCATCCGGGGATGGTGCCCGCTACCAATCCTGGAGATTACCTACCCGACGATGCACATTTTGATACAATGGAGGTGGACGAGTTCAAATGCCGGCACGGGAAGCCTCTCGTCAAACCTGGTCATCCTCCTCTAACAA
Source organism: Triticum aestivum (assembly GCF_018294505.1). Classification (NCBI taxonomy): domain Eukaryota; kingdom Viridiplantae; phylum Streptophyta; class Magnoliopsida; order Poales; family Poaceae; genus Triticum; species Triticum aestivum. The sequence continues at coordinate 3,175,712 of NC_057814.1, forward strand.
CGATGATGCGAAGATTTCATGATTGGTACATGGACATCTGCATCAAGTCTGGGAAGGATACTTTGACACTGAGAGTTAAAGAGGAGCACGACCTCTTTGGAATTGATCTGTTGTCTGTTCCATATGAGGAGTTCTTCCAGTTTTTCAATCAAAAGGCCCTCGATAAAATAATAGTCACTTGCTACTGTCTGTAAGTACTACTTCCGTAATTAATTCTCTATATATAGCTCAGCTCTTTCATTGCATGTATATATAATTATCCTCACTATATTATGCAGATTGAAGATCGCCGAACGCAGGAAAAGACAAATCGGTGATATTGGGTTCATCAACATAAATCTCATAGATGAATGGAATGTTAAACATGATGCCAAACAAACCGAGGCCAACTTGCTACGATCGTTACTTTGAAATCGAAACAAAGATATAATACTCTTTCCTTACAACTTCAAGTGAGTGTTACTATCTTGTGCATATTCGGTTTCCCTTATTACTCGAGGTTATAGTAATGTAATTGATGAGTTATGCATGCGTGCGCAGCTTCCACTTTATTCTGCTAGAGATTAAGCTTGAGCAGGGACTTGTAACCGTCATAGACTCGAGACGAAAAGATCCCGAGGAGTTTGCGGCCATGACCAAAATGCTCGAGAAGTAAGTTCAACCGATCATTATCGCATCATATCGGCAACTTTGTTCATTTCCTGATATCAAGTAATTGTTTTCTTTGTCTGGCAGGGTTTGGAAAAAGTTCACCGCAGAAGCTGCGGGACTGCCGGGGAAGCTGCGATTTAAACACCCAAAAGTAAGTACTACTAGCTAGTTCCGCGCATCTCCCATTGATTCTACCTAGTTTCATCAATACCACTTAGCATGCTTGCTTATGAGTTTGATTGGCCTCTATTTTTGTAAAGTGGTTGTGGCAGGAACCCGGGAATAATTACTGTGGATACTGCATTTGCGAGTTCATCCGCCACACGACCTGTGAGCGGGGCTACTCTAAAAACCAATATGAAGTGCGTAAGCAATAATATTCAAAATTTTATTTTATTACCATCATTTGTGTTGGGTTTCATTCATATATATGTATTGACCCCCTTCTTCAAATTAGATGTTTCAGATGCGGGATGAACTCCTACCACAAGATCGCATACGAGCAATTCAAGAGGAATTGGCGGGATTCTTTGTTGACCATGTCATTTATAAAGACGGAGAATACTATGTGGAAATTGAGTTCAGATATTACGGGATTGTAAGAGATCTTATATTGTATATATGTAGCCAGTAGCGTCAGATAGATATACGAAAACTTGTTGTTCGACCAATCTCTCAGAGAAGGAGAGGTCGATCACTTCTCTCTATATATGTTCATGACGATCTTCTGTACTTAATGGTTTCCTTCATTTGCTTACTAGCTAGCTAGCGTGTCGAGTCCTATCTATACGTATAGTACGTAGCGTCGACTAAGCACGGAGATAAAAGAGGACACTTCTCTCTATTAGCTAGCTAACACAATATATGAAACCCCTAAATTAACCCTACAAAACCCCCCAAAACCCCCAACCCCCCCCCCCATTTAAAAAAAACAAAAACCCCAGCCCTTGAACTGCTGACGCGTGGATGCCTTTTGGTCCCGGTTGGTGCTACCAACCGGGACAAAAGGCCCTCCTGCATGGGCAAGCCGCAGCGGCCACGTGGAGCCCCATCTATCCCGATTCGTAGGCGAATCGGGACTATAGGTATTAGGCTTTAGTACCGACCCTTTACCGGGACAAATGGGCCTTATGAACCGGAATAAATGGGCCTTTTTCTACTAGTGTCTAGCCCCTTTGATTTTCGCCGGACGGGGTTTGACCGGTGGAACTTTTCACCTGGTTGTCATAGCCCAACCCATAGCTACACCCCCGAACACCATCCCGGCCCAACCCACCCCAAGATTCCCTCCGTGTCATGCCGACGTGGCCGTTTCCCCCCTCCGTGACACGGCATCAGCGACGAACGTGAGGGGGGCACAACCCGGAGCCGCGTGTCGGGTGCCTGCGCCTGCCACCACGCTTCCACAAGCGTACGAGGGCCCACTGCAACACCTGGCGGCATTGCTACCCCCCCTCCCCGGTACCCCGTCCCGTCTCCCCTCTCCGTGACACGACGGAAGCGATGCCCGTGAAGAGGGAAATTAATTGAGTTAATCAAATTATTTTGGAAAAAAATAAAAAGGAAAAAGAGAAAATAAATAAAATATAAAATATTAGAAATCTATGCTATGCCGCCGGCATACCTACGGCCACGGAATGGTAGAGCCCTGGATCGATGACGTGGTGTATGGTGTGGATCAATGACGTGGCACCGTCCATGGGCCAGGCATGCCACCCCGCGGACCGGCGAGCGGCTCGGATCAGTGATATGGAGACGGCGCAGATCGGTGATGTCAGCAAATCTATGCCGACGGCTTTGCCGTCGGCATAGATATGCCGCTGGGCGCCGTTTGCCCCCGTCGGCGTAGTTCTGACGCCGTCAAACGGTGGCCGCTGACCGGGTTGGCGGGCCCGGGGTATGCCGACGGCCCCCGTAGACGTATCTAGAGCGGTCCCGACGACGTTAGTATGCCGACGGCCCCCGTCAGCATAGATCGATATATGTTGGCGGCTTTTCTACGCCTACGGCCTGCCCTGGGCCGTCGGGATTTGTCCATTTATGCTGACGGGGGCCGTCGGCAACTACATAAATTCTGGTAGTGTCGATATGGACGCTCAAAGTTTCGTTTTTTAAAGAAAGATTTTTTTTCTAGGAAATGGAGAGTCCTGACGTCGTAAGACTCCCATACATGGTAGTATTATGAGATAGCACGTCTTATGTTTCATCTGATGCCTACAGATACATTATATTTTAATCCAACGGTCAAAATTATTAGTTATAAGGATTAACATGGTGCCTCGTATGGTGCCTTCAATTAGTAAATATATAAGATATAAGATATTTTAGCTGTAGTACAAAGAACTAGTTTTTATAATGACCCAAGAGGAGTCTTCCTCTTCTCGTCTCTGGGCAACGGGCCTTTCGGTCAAAACAAAACTAGCACTGTAGTTCTTTGTTGGTAGAGATCCACGATGGGTGTGTTTGGCACTCCTTGTAAAAAAACGGTCGAGCAATTTCTGTAATGTACCAATATTCATTACTCAACTTTTTTTTTGGACCGGAACGGCAGGTGCTCTGCCTTTTCATTTAAGCAAGGGGGAAAGACTATACAATAGTAGCTAAGCTACTAGGATAAAGCGAAAGGAAGGAAAAGGAGTCCAGTGCAAGCAGCGCTTGCCTGGCTATACAGAAAAGCAGGAATACTATTTCTCCCATGCCTCCTCCTAGAGGCTGATCTCATCGGCTGAATTCGTCATCTTGTTTTGGAAAACTCTATGGTTTCTCTCGTTCCAAAGATTCCAGGCCACATAAGCTGAGAAGGTGCAGTGGTCAGTGCCTACTCCTTTTTTCCGAAGAGGCAAAATCGCCTCCCACCAGGTGACAACCGAGGCCGAGTGCAATGCCGCACAACATGCCAATGGCCTCACGCTTTGGAATTTAGCCCAGACTTGCTTGGCATAAGGCAGCCAAGGATCAAGTGATGGGCCGACTCTATCACTTGGTCACAGGTAGAGCAAGAGTCTTGATGATTCCAGACTCTTACCAGCAGTCGATCCGCCGTCCATAGTCTATTCTGGAGCAGCGTCCAGACAAAGAATTTGATCTTGGCCTCAGCTCGGAACGCCCAAGCAGCCGCAAGGTGTGGCATTGGGATCCGGGTATGGAATTGGACATTGTAGGCAGATTTTGCAGAGTAAACACCATTTGTATTGGGCGTTCAAGTAATCGTGTTCGGCTCTGCGGTTAGCTGGATGGACTGGATGCGCGTCCACAAATCTACAAACGAGTCCAGCAGCTCAGCGGAGTTCATTTGTCGCAGCCCTCTCAGCCAACTTCCAGTAGTTATAGCATCGGCCACAGTCGTGGTCTTGGCTCGGGAGAGGGAGAACATAAGTGGGTAACAATCCTTAGGAGCCATGCCATGCAGCCATCGATCAGACCAAAATAGAGCTTGTTTCCCATCGCCAACTGAGATCCGAGTACAGGCTTGGAAGAGCTGCCGATCAATGGAGTCGCAGGGGGTGGTCGTGCCCTTCCATGGCCTTGGACTAGAATCCCACTCAAACCACGCCCATCTCAGCCTGAGGGCTCTGCTATATGCATGAATGTCTTTTATGCCCAAGCCTCCAACATCCTTTGGGGCACAAATACGTTGCCAGTTCACAAGACATTTTCCACCATGAGTTTCCTCCTCCACTTCCAAAGAAAATTTCTTCTCAGCCTGTCAAACTTCTTTACGGCCCATTTATGAGGCGCAAAGGAGGTGAGGAAGAAAGTGGCAGTTGCTGTGAGCGTTGAGTTAATTAGCTGCAGCCTTCCAGTTTTGTTCATGAGCCTGCCTTTCCAAATTTTCAGCCTTGCAGCACCCTTATCAATCATTGGTTGCATGTCAATGCGCCTGAGCTTGCGAGTTGAGAGCGGAAGCCCCAAATATTGACAAGGGAAGCTGCCCAAAGACCCACCGAACCCTCCAAGCATGTCTGCAATGTCGATCTGCTGGCAGTGGATCGGGTAGGCCACGCACTTGTCCTCGTTTATCCTCAGATCCGAAGCACTGCCAAAGGCCAGAAGGATGCGGTGGAGGGCAACAATCTCCTCATGCACAGGGTTGACAAACAGAGCCGCGTCATCAGCATAGAAGATGGCTCTGAGAGCAGCCGCCCTTGTTGGCAAGGGGGAGAGGATGCTCGCAGATGTTGCCTTGTCCAGAATTTTTTGGAGGGGGTCCATTGCAAGGATGAAGAGCATCGGCGATAAGGGATCACCGTGTCGTAGCCCACACTGATGATCAAACGGGGTCCCAGGCTTGCCATTTAGAAGAACTCGGGAGATGGAGGACGCAAGCATAATGGAGGTCATGTCTCTCCATCGAGGCCCGAAACCACAATGCTCGAGGACCTGAATCAAGTATGACTAGCTGACGGAGTCAAATGCCTTGGCAATATCAAGCTTGAGAAATAGCATGGGGCACTTCTTCTTGTGCGCATCTTTGATCACATTCTGGACGTAAAGAAAATTGTCATGAATGGATCGTCATTTGATGAATGCGCTTTGGCTGTGAGCAATCAAGTTCTTGAGCTCAGGTCCCAATCCGTTGGCCAAGATCTTGCATAAAATCTTGGCCACGCTATGCATGAGACTTATTGGCCTGTAGTCAGAGGCCGTGGCTGCTCCATTCTTCTTAGGGATCAAAATGATGTTGGCTCCATTCAGCAATTTCCATTGGTTGCCGCGCAGACAAGAAAACTGGGTGATTGCATGGAAGAGATCGTCTTCAATAATTGTCCAAAAACTCTTATAGAAAGCCCCAATATACCCATCAGGCCCTGGTGCCTTTTCATCATGCAGGCCCCAAACCGCAGTCTTAACTTCATCTCTAGTAATATCCGCGTCAAGGTGCTGGAGGTTGATCGAAGGCAGTTGCAAGGCACTCCAGTTCAGGTTAGGCCGACCCGGTGTTTTCTTTCCCATGAGCTCTCGGAAGTGATTTAGCAGAATCTGCTCTTTGGCTCCATGGTTAGAGACATCTCCTGTTGGCCCTCTTAGAGTGGGGATATAGTTCTTTCTCCTGCGGCCATTAGCCCGTAGGTGAAAAAGTCGCGTGTTGGCATCGCCCACTTTAAGCCAAAGCAATCTTGATCTCTGCCTCCATCGCATCCGCTCGGTTGCAGCAATGCCCAGCAGCCTAGCTTTGAGCAGCCGTCTTAAACTCCACTCATTCGTCGAGAGAGGCCGCGTCTCCATTGCAATATCAAGGTTGAAGATCACCTCGTTTGCAATATTGAATGCCAAGTTTTGGCTGGCTCGTAGCTACTTGTTCCATCTTCATAAGGCTGCAGCAGTTCTAGATAGCTTAATATGCAGTGCTCTAATGGCATCCGTAGAGTGGCAGCTCTTGGACCAAGCTTTCTCGATGACGGGTTGAGTCCCATCCATCTTTAGCCAAGCTGACTCAAATCTGAATCTTTTATACTTCTGGAGCTGCATTCTCCTTAGGAGGAGGGGGCAGTGGTCCGAGACGGCAGTCGAAGCAGGGGAAAGCTGATATTGGGGGAAGGCGCATTCCCAGTCGTTGGAGATCAGAATTCTATCAATTCTGATTAGGGTAGTACTCTCCCTCTCATTGGACCATGTGAAGGATCGGCCGGTAAGAGGAAGATCTCTAAGCTCAAGTGCATCAATCATATTTCTGAATCTTCCGAGCATCTGCAGGTTGACGCTGGCGTTACTCTTTTCACTGGCTCGCTTAATCAGGTTGAAATCACCCAGTACCATCCATTCCTTCATCATCGGAGGCTTGATTGTGTTTAGTTCTTACATAAATCTGATCTTGTCCGCCTCTCTAGTTGCGGCTCGTAGACCCCATCGACCAAGCTTTGCCCGAGGTGTGGTCTCCCAACACGTCAGTCACAAACACACTATCAACCTGAGCAACTTTAATCTCCTGGAGACAAGCAATATTGCATTGCAGTTGAGTGACAAGGTTCAGAACAGTCCTTCGCTTAGCCGGATTGCAAAGGCCACAAACATTCCAGTTAATTAGGGCCACTTCCATTGGAAACCAGGACAAACTCGCGCTTGGGCACATAGAGCAACCCAATCATCCAGCCACAGAAGGAGAGACATCGACACTACTAATTCCGCCCAGCGGCAACAGCAGCCGCAGGGGGCAGTAACAGAGAGGAAGACTAACATGATGACACTCTGAACACACAAGGTCAGGGCGAAACATTACGCCTGCACGGCGACGGCCATGCCCGATCCAGTGGCCTCCTCACGGGCCTTCTTCTTCTTGCCAGGAGCCGCCGTGGCCACGAGCTCGGTGACCGCCGCGATGAAGTTGTCCGGCAGCTCCGTTTTGTACATCTGCTTGTATCGCTCGATGTGGCCTGGCGTGGCTTGTTCGTCCTCCATGCAGATCCCCCACTTCTGTAGCAGGACAAGCCTGGCCTTCTCCATGGAGGGGAGGCCACAGTCTGGCTTAGCGGCAAGGCGGCCGCTATGCCTGGGGGTCCCGTCCGCCGCCGCAGTCGCCGTCTTCTTTTTTCCGCTCGGTGGGCGTGGCGGATTGGGTGGTGGGGGAGGCGCCTGCAGCAGGGGGGCAGCAGGGGCCGCCATCAAGTCGTGGAGGAAGGCTTCGAGAGGGCTCGATCGGCCTTCTTGCCCTTCCAAGGCCGCCGTCACACTGCCAGTCCCATCCCCAACAGGCCTGGTCTCGAAAGGCTGGGTCGGGCCTGCAGGGTGGCCGCACTCGCTAGCAGCCTGGGCATCCCCATCCAACTGCTAGATGCCATCATGCTGCTCTTCTATCTCGCCAATGGGATCTAAATCGAATATCCTATCGTGTGGACCGGATCCCTCCACCAGCTGACCAGGGACCAGAGGCAGGTCAGCGCTCGGTGGCTGTCCAACCAGTGGCAACACAGCACAAGGGCTCAGAGCCTCAGACCGCAGCGCAGGCAGGGCATCACTCGGCGGCTGACCGGCCAACTGCAGCACAGGAGCAGAGCCCAGAACCTCAGACCGCTACGCGCAGTCAGTTGCGAGAGAAAGGCAACCTGCGCCCTGTCCGAACTCGGATGGCCGCTGTCCCATATCCGCCTTGGTCGCGGTCAGCTTGTCGGCTTGACTCTCCAGCACCGGGGCTGCATCGGAGCCAACAAACGGGTCGGCCTCCGATCCAGCCGGACCCGTTAGGTCAGCATCCACCAATGGCGGTGGTGCATCCCTCGCTGTCCCGTGGTGCCGCCGGCGATCGTATCCGCCACGAGCACCTTGCCCCGCCGTCGGCCCGCCTGAGGAGGCCTCCTGGTCCCGCGCAGGCCGAGAAGGTCCGCCATGGCCTCCATTGCCATACTGCCTCCGTCGATAGCCGCTGCTAGCCCCGCCTCCCGCGCCGCCGGCACCGCCGCGAGGGAACCGCAGCCTGGAGTGAGCAGATCCCCGGTGCGTAGTCGGTGGGAAGTCTCCATCCTCATAAGCAATGTACCAACGGTATCCCCACTTGACCGGCCAAGAAGGAACAGTCAGCTCGTCGGAGGGGAGCCCGCTGATGCCACTGTCGCTCGAGCCATGGCTGCTGCTGGAGGGCGGCGGATCGGTGAAGTCGACAACACGATCAAGGTGGATCAGAACCGGGGTGCCCAGCAGCCCCACCTGATCCCAGCGGTCCGGCATCTCCTCCAGCATGCCCAACTCCGGGTAGTGCATGTCCGGCGAGCCCATCTCTCTTGGCTCCTCGAGCCGCAGGAACCCTCTCGTGCGCAGCTTCTCGACGTTGTCCATCCACACCCATAGCCCGACTCCTGCTCCGATCGCTCTTCATGGTCAATGCCCTCGATGATGCAGGAGGGGTCGAAGAGCGGGGTGACGCTGTCCACGTCCCACGCGTGCTCCGGCACTCCCTCGAGACACACCCGGACCTTGAATGGCAATTTTGCCGGCGTGGCTCGACGGAAGCGCGACCACGGGGTGAGCAGGAAGGAGACACGCCCCAAATGCATGGCTCCCTGGTGGCGCAGAACCAGGTCGCGGGTCTGGCAGTCGGTGAAGTTCAGGAGGAACTCTCCGGTGGTGCGGAGCGTGACCTTCACCGCCTCCTCCGGGAAGCGAAAGAACATGGCCATCGCCCTCTTCACCTCGAAGATCTCCAGGTTGGGGCAGGCACCAACCACCATGGCGATGACCGCGTGGCGGCACAGCCGGCGCTCCGCCTCCGCCATCGCCGCCGTTCTGGGAGCCGAGGCAACCACGAGCCCCCTCCGCACCGACACGTCCGCCACGGGCGCCTCCATGGTACCTCTTGGGCGCGGTAAGGCAGGGAGCTGAAGCCGGACGGCTGAGGAAGGAGGCGGGCCGAGGGGAGGCGGCGGGAGCACCGGGGAAGGAACGGGCGGCTGGACGGCCGTGGCCGAGGTCGCAGCCGGACGGGGTGAAGGTGGGCGGCGCCGAGGGGCAGACGAAGTCGTAGCAGGAGCGGCAGGGGGACACCTCCGTGCCTTGTGCCCAGCGAGCCCGCACAGGAGGCACTTTGGCGGATTCAGGAAGAGCACCACCCGATGGCCTGGCTCGAAGCAGTTGAAGCACTTGCCTTTGGCTTTTCGCAGCAGTAGCTCTTTGAGGTGGGATGGATTCTGGGCATGGCGTGGTGGAGGGCGCTGATAAGAAGGCCTCCGTCCTCTTTTCACCACCTGCCACCCACCCTCATCAATGCCCAACGGTCGGCTCGGGCAGTAATGGTGGAGCGAAGGCGCGGGCGAGGCTGAGATGCCGCATGGGCGGAGACGCCCGCCCCCACAGCAAGCATTGACGGCGCATCATCCTGTGGGGGGAGCAAGACCGCCTCCCTGTAGGAGGCCGGGCGAGAAGCAGCTCGGGGGGACAGAGGCACAGGGGAGGGGGAGGGAGGCGGGGGAGGGGGGGTGGCAGAGCCGACGAGGGGTCGGCCATGGGCGGCGACGAGGCCGGGGAGAGGCCAGGGAGAGGGGACGCCACACGAGTTTGATGTGGGAGAGCTACACAACTCATCTGTGTATCCAAATCTCATTACTCAACTTGAAAGCACTTTCCACGCCAAAGAAACTTAAAACCATAGTCAGTCACTTAATTTCCCAACGGGCCTTTGGGGGAGCTCTCTTTGGCTTCCTGGGAGTCTGTTAGATTTATTTTCCTCTTCCTCTTTGAGGTAACTTGAGATACTTTGGACCTGGTGGATGGACCAGGAACCTGTGTGGGTTGTGTGGTGTTGGTTTCGTTTCTATGAAATGGAGCCGGGGGCCTCCCCTTTGATCGAAAAAGAAATCGCAGATTTTTATTACCATGTCTCGTGAATCATGCTCACAGATCACAGTCACCGGTCGTAACAGCGCCACATGGTGTGTGTTTAACTCCGTCGTTTTGCAGCCTCGAGGCACATGCATCATCAAGAGCTGATTGCTTGAATAACCATGAGCCGGTTACTGACATTTTCATCATTATTTTTGCCGGGAAGCGCGTCGTTGACTTGATGGCTTAAAATGCATAGGATCCTTGCTTTTGGGTTGCGTAGCTAAAGCCAGTGCAGTGTAAACAAGCCACCGACAGTAGACGCTCGGAGGGAGGGAGGGAGGGAGAGAGGATGGACACCTCCATTCTCACGGTGCTGAACAAGATCGGCGAGGTCGCGCAGTTCGCCGTGGCGGAGTACCAGCGCCTGCAGGATGTAGACAAGCAGGTAGACGACCTCTGTTCCAAACTCGAGTTCTTGATGGCCATGATCCAGGTCGCGGAGGAGGGCAACAGGATCAAACGCGACGAGCTGGTGCGTGTGTGGGTGAACCACCTTCGCAGCGCCGTGTTCCAGGCCGAAGACATCGCCGACGAGTACTTCCAAGAGGTGTACCAGTCGCGACCAGGGTTCGAGAGAAAACAAGCAAGGCGATGCCCATGCATCCCGTGCTTCAACTTGTCGGAGGTACCTGTTCGGTATGATTTGGCAGGGCAGATCAAGGAGCTTCTCGGCCGCCTGGACGATATCCAGAACAACAAGTTGTTGAACATGCGACCCAGAATGGATGGTGCTCTCGACAACAACATCCAAGCTATTGACAAGCCAACCATAGGTACTATGGTAGTCGAGGGGTACGTTACATTTTTCTTCTTCTTTTTTACTCAAGTATTAATTTCTCGTCTCACCATATATTTTAGCTGCCTCTGTACGTTTTAGATGAAGTCTTACGCTCTGCATGCATCAAGGATATTCATGTTGGTACCGTACTTTCAAGTGATTTGTTTGGTACTCCTAGTTACCCAATAGAAAAGAACAAATCTTTTTTTCTTTGTGCAGAAATAGAAAAGAAGAAATCGATATCATTAATTCCAGCTTATTTGGCACCCACTTCAAGTTTCGGGTCACCAGGGATGACTAGATGTACTAAATTTACCCAGGTAGCCACCAGGGGCAATAAATTCCGGAGAGGTCCGGAACGCTATATATAAGCAATGAAAAAAATAATCTCTTTTCGTGGGTTATCCCTCCAGCACATCAAATCCGTTTGAGTCGCTGCCCCTGAAATTCATGGAAATATTTGCGCATGGGTTTTGGCCAAATTTCTCTTAATTTCATGGTTTTTCTAATCGGTCTGCATACATAGCACTTTCCATAGTAGAAAAGCAAGTGACAGCTTGTCGTGCATCACATAGATAGTTTATTCTTGTCTCACATAACGCTATGATATTATGATCCAGGCGTGTTGATGCCGCCGTCGGTTTCGATGGTTATATCAAGTCCATAATAAACCTGCTTCTCGAGGACAAGGGATCCACAGTGGTAGTAGTTACCGGGGAGAGTGGCATTGGCAAATCAACTGCGGCACGAGCAGTTCTCGGGGACCGGACCGTAAACAGAAGTTTTGATATCTGTGTTTGGGTGTGCTTGCCAGCAAAATCAAGGGTGGACAAGTACTTGGATCAAATTTGGAAGCAGAGTGATGAACAAACACACCATGGCTGTGGCAGAAGTGAGTTCAAGCAAGTTCTGGCTAAAATGAAATTTTTGGTAGTGTTGGATGGTATGGACAGCATGGATGAGCTTACGGGCGTATTAAGGGAGCTGCCTGGTGGCGCCAAGGGGAGCAGGATAGTTGTAACCACACAGCTTCCAGATGAAGAAATCAAGCAACGCAGATCTGGCGTAACCACAGTGGAAGTCAAATCCCTTGAGCAGGCAGATTGCGTTGAATTTCTTGACAAGGTGTTTTCTGGCCGTTGCCGCCGTGTTTACAAGGAAAACCAGGACAAGTTTGTTGACAAAATATACAAGATTTCAGGAGGACTTCCTCTTGCTGTTGTATTGCTTGGAGGACTCCTGTACTTCAAAGACCATGAAACCCAATGGAATGAGGTATTCGATCTACTGGAATCCTATGCTCGCAAGAGGCTAATCAAGCGGCTACTGACAGTGAGCTATGCCACGATGCCTACAATCCTCAAGTCATGTTTCCTCTACTTTGCGGCCATGCCTCCGAATGTCCCCCTTGACCTCAAGAAACTGCACAGGCTGTGGAGTGCTGAGGGAATTGCTGAATCGGAATCCGGAGGTGGTTTTACAGAGAATGAGGTGTTGGCCCGGTGTCTCCGTGTGCTGGTCTCACGGGGCCTTGTCGAAAGAATGGAAGATGGCACCAAGATATGCATCCATCAGAGTGTTCACGGGTTTGCGAAGGAAATAGCACATGAGACCGGCTTCATGGAATCTGATAGTAAATTTGGCATCCGTGGTGCGTCAACTGTTCGTGGCCTTTCCATCCACAACTATGTTGACAGGGTTATTCGTATTGACAAGGAAAACTGCTTTCCAAAGCTTCGTACCTTACTCGGAGATTTTGCAGAAGATTCTATCACTGAAGTAGCTCATGCAAAGCGAGGCTTGAGGAAGAGTAGGCTGGAATTCCTGCGTCACTCCAAGTTCCTTCGAGTTGTTGATCTGCATGGTGTCAAACTTGGCACATTACCGGACAGCATTGGTGACATGATCCACCTAAGGTACCTTGGCCTCCGTAGCTGCTGCTTAATGGATCTCCCACCATCGGTTGCCAAGTTGTTGAATCTGGAGACCTTGGACATAACTGATAATCAAGTCCAGAGTATTGTGGATGAATTTTGGAAAATAAAGAAGCTCAAGCATGTCCTCGCAGAAAAGCTCACACTGCCACTTTCAGCAGCCTCCATGGATTTGGTTACTGAACTTGAAACACTCCAAGGAGTGAGATTGTCTTCACAGTGGACGCAGGAGAACTGCCCAATAAAGAATATGGCGAAAATCTTCTCTTTGGCGGTGGTGGGTGCAACAGCTGCATGTGTGCGACTGCTTGCTAAGGCGCTAGAGGAAAAAAGGGCACTTCATCATTTAAAGATAGCAGGTGACCGCATTCCCCTGTTGCGTTCATCCAGATATCAACCACTACAGTACCTGCAATTAGATGGGAAGATCCTTTCAGATGAGGGGGCTGCACAATCTTATCATACCCGTCGTCCTATAACAGCTTCTAGGATTGTCCTGAGGTCATCTTGTATGTCTCAAGAGTTGCTCGGCAGATTTTTGTCGCAGCCAATCGTAAATGAGCTGGAATTGCTAGACAACTCATTCACTGACTTGAAGTTGTTGCTCCAAGGGGATGCATTTAAATACCTCAAAAAGCTCAAGCTTGGGAACCTGAAAGAATTGGAAGAACTAGTTATAGGAGAGTCTGCAGTGCCTAACCTTATGACCTTGGAGATTTTTGGATGCCCCAAACTGAAGAAAATCCAAGGCCTCAAGAATTTAGAACAACTCAAAAATTTGTTCTTCTTTGACATGCCAGAGATTGTTGCTCAACTCGAAGCTGTGGACAAAGAACTCTCCGGCAAGATCAAACATGTGAGAACTTCTGCATGGGCAAGTACAACCTGATATGGTCTGCCTGGTATGCGGCCGAGGGCAGTTGTCCTAGTAGTATATTTCACAAGAGCTTTTATTTATTTGTTCATCAGTGTCCACCGACTTGTCCCTTGATTTGTATCTGCTAGTCGTATGTTTGGTTGATGTGTGTTGCGGTGATTCAATAAGTTCTGTAAATATACGGACCATGCTAATTACAGAGCATTAGTGATGATTTTCTTGCTTTTCATTGTAAACATTATTGAACAACTCTACTTCGCATCTATTCTTTTGCTCTTGATTGGATAGGAGGACCAAGCTTATATTTGTGAGATACGGTCTTGTATGGGACTTGCCACTGATCACTAGCCGTTTGTTGTTATAAATATCTCCAACTCGTGAGGAATATCTACATTTTAGTTAACCGTAAAGCCATCCTAGCTAACCCACTCAATATAAACGGCACTAGCATGCATATAGCAATGGAAAATCTCTGATTGAGTAGCTACTTCACCAGCTTGATTATCGCTTTCAATGAGCTTAGTAACCTGCATTGTCATCCAACGTGGCTAAGGAGTCTGCTCATTGTAAGGAGCTTTTTGTTTGTTTTTTGCAGTACATTGTAAAGGCGCTTACCTGGACGGCTAGACCAGAAGGATAAATGCAGGAGGTTTGCAGATGAATTGAGAGGGCCATCCGGATATATATGACAGTGGATAGCTTGGCAAACGACCTGTTACGCATTTGAGATTTGACACAATAGTGCCATTCCTTTATACTCCCTCTGTTCCTAAATATTTGTCTTTTTAGAGATTTGAATAAGTGTCTACATACGAAGCAAAATGAGTGAATCTACACTTTAAAATATGTCTATATACATCCGTATGTGATAGTCCATTTGGAATCTCTAAAAAGACAAATATTTAGAAACGGAGGGAGTATTTATGAAACAAATCAAATATTTAGAATACACTGCAGAAGCGATTTAGTGCCACAAATATTGCTAACTAACAGCTACTCCCTCCGTTTTTAGCATATTAGAGTTGACTGAAGTCAAACTTCGCAAAGTTTGACCAAATTTATAGAAAATAATATAAACATTTACCATAACAAATTTATATGATGTGAAAGTACATTCAATAATAAATCCAATGATATTGATTTGTTACTGTATATGTATATATTTTTGTTTATAAACTTTGTCAAAGTTTAGAAAGTTTGACTTTGACCAAAGCTAATACACATACTAAATAAAAATGGTTGTGTGCATCATGATGATGCAGAGGCCGGAGTGTTTCCCCTTTTCGAAAAAAACGTACTAAATAAAAACGAAGGGAGTACAATCGATAAGTACTTAACAAGAATATTTAAGCATTTTCATCCACCCTGTCCGAAGCAAGATGTGGCATACTATACGTATCGTTGACTGACCTGCAGATGGTCCCAAAGTCAATGTGATGGGTTGCTGACTGTGCCAACTGAAAAGGTAAGACAAATCAACTGCATACTAATCTAGTCTTCAACTCTTTAAGTATATACTACTCCCTTCGTTCCTAAATATTTGTCTTTCTAGTGATTTCAACAAGTGAGTACATACGGAGCAAAATGAGTGAATCTACACTTTAAAATATGTCTATATTACATCCGTATGTGGTAGTCCATTTGAAATCTCCAAAAAAACAAATATTTAGGAACAAAGGGAGTATATTACTTCCTCTTTAAAGAAATACTAGCTGAATGCGCGTGCGTTGCCACAGATCAACAAAATCAGAAAACTACGACGACATACTACGACGAAAACTACGACGACATACTACCATCACATGAAGTATGTAAATGGGTGTGTGCATCCGGTTTCTTTTCTCCTATCCAAGCGTCTCATTGGCAATCTAACAAAAGAATCAGCTTCCCATGCAAATGGGGCCTTGATTAGTGACGCAACATGAGCGGACATCAACCTTCAGGAAGTACCCGTCAAGCTCACCAGATGCCGGCGCACCGCAGAAGTAATTCTGCACACATGAAGACTTAAAAGGCAAAAATCAATGTCTTAGAAAATTAAAAGAAGCTACACATATAAAAGTGTAAAAAGGTATAAGTGGGGGCAAAATTGTGGAATAGCTCTGATGAATGCATAAAAGGCAGTACACTACCAGAATAAATTAGTCTATGTGGCACTTTCATTATCATCGAAGTTTACATGCTCTTAATGTACCCTTCGAGAGCATAATGAAATCCTAAGAAAAATAAAATTATTATCAGCATAAGCAACATACAAGATGTCTAGAAAGCAAATAGTAATGGTCATTTTGACAGGAATCAAAATATGACACATTATTTAGAAAAAAGAGTTATAAATTCAATGTGCAGGCAACATGATACTAATTTATACACACGCACTTGTCATGCCCGCAGCAGGAACCATTTGAAAAAGAAAGTAATCATTATTGGTATACATATACTTGTCTTGGACACAAACCGAAACCTACATGCAGCTGAAATCATGCATCAAACCTGCATGTACAAAATACATCTATATTTTCTCAAGGTTGATAATTTTATAGTTTGGTAGCCATCTGCAACCATGCATCAATTCTCAGAATCATATCATGATTGATTTTTTTTTTCAATTTGGTAGTCTGCAGATCAATATAACAAGCAACAATTTGAGGGTTGGGAGACATTCCTAATATGATTCACTTTTTTACAATGTAGTTTCATCATCATCGAAAATTTCCCAATTTGGTAGTTTGCATATCAACATAACAAGCAACAATTTTCCACTTTCTATAACGCAGTTCATCTAGAAAATGATAAACAGGACGTGGGTTTGACACCTAATGATCATCTGCACATTTTAAATGATACCTTTTAGACCTTGTGATAAAAAAAGATGTTGAACTATTGGCAAAGATTCAAAATCAGTCAAGATATTATTTAATTAGCACCATGATTCTACAACAAAGTGATCAAATTTGAGTACCTCTGCCTTGAGTCGAGCACCTCCATTGTCATCTGATTATTCAATGACGGACTGAATCAGACACAAGACACACAGTCATATGCCTAAATTCAGAATAACACAACAATCACACCAACACCCATTAGGAATACACACTCACTGCCCTGGCATGCAGCGGTTCATGCTCCTTTTGAAATTGCCTCTCGTGATGTGACTATCATGTTTTATCCATGTGCCCGACAATCAAATCAAGTCAGATAGTGACTCCAACTTCTTATTAATTGTGTGTTCCGTTGAACCTTTTAAGCGGTGAAATTACTTGTGCGCATACCATTCCGATGGGCATGCCGGAGTTGATATTGGAGGAGCCATCCAGGGGATCAAAACAGACACAGTACCTGATGGGAAATGAAGAGCCACACATACACTTCATCAGAAACAGCAGAAGTAAAATTGCTCGACCATATCAAGTTTGTGAGCAGAGCATATGGACTGGAGGTTTTTTACACACTTCCCACGGAGCTTTCGGTCCAAGTATGAAGCCTCCTCGTCCTCCTCGGACACAAGAACGCACTGCATATATGACGCCGTTCGAAGAGCAGTGTCACAAAACAGAATAGAAGCAACGATCTTGTTCAAAAATTAAAAGAACCGAGATGAGAGAAGAGTCATACGGTGCGGCCACTGCTGACAAGGGCATTGACCAACACCTCGTTGGCAGATCACGTCCAACTTCTTTCTGCTCCTCCACCTGAAGAACCCACGGCAAAGAAAACAGGCAATCATCATCATAGCACCATTCTCACGGAAGAACAACTTTGATGAAGAGAGGAAACAAGCGCTTGCCTGGACGTTGCTCTGAACTGAGAGGCCGATGAGCTTGGCTTGGCCGGCCTTGTTGAGTGTGACGAACTTGCAGCCGAGGACGATGTGGGAGAGGAGGATGGTGAAGTAGCCGCGCGACTCCAGGTGCCTGCTCTGCTCCTTCAGCAGGTATCGCGTGATGGTCATCAGGTCCGTCCGGAAAGCGTCCGCCGCATGATCCATCTCGTTACTTCGACCGTGGACGATCCTCTCCCTCGCCGTTTACTTAGCCCGGATAGAGAGTTTTGTTGCCTGAGTCCCTGTTCCCATCCCGCCGCCTCCGCCTCCCACGGCGGCTCAAGAGGGAGATCTCGCCTCCGACGCCGCTGCTCCCACAAGGACCCGCGTGCATTCCCGCCTCGTGTACGTCTCCACCGTGTTCACACTGCGTTGGAACCGGCGATCCACCTATTTGACACCTATTCCATTCGCCTCTCCTTCGTCTCCGGCCACGCGCTGCATGACTACTCCGGTGCCGCAGATTCAACCCACCCAACTGTTTGAGGAGAGTGATTGGAGGAGTCGAGGCAACGGGACGATTGCGATGGCACCAGTCGAGGAGAATGGATCGGGAGCGAGGGGAAAGCACGAGATCGGCCAGAAGCCCAGAACCGCCGCTGCGCTCCTGCCTCTCCCGTATCTCCCTCCCTCTCTCTCTCTCTCTTCCACGGCAAGCGGAAGGCACGGGATGGGAGGCATCCCAATCCTCTAGACCCTTACGGCACCCGCAGAGGATCATGTGTGGGCACCTGCGGCTCTCCGGAGTTACTCACGCGACGCGGTGAGTGCTATTTTGGTTGCTGGAGATGCTGTGCGTGTGGGGATGGAAGTGATCTTGTGGTTCTGTCATCAGCGAATCTAATGGCCCAAATCATACTGTATTGACGCATTTTCTATTCCTCAAGGGGTCGTCGTCCTCCTGCTGCTGATTGGATTTTGCTTCTTCCTTCTGTTCCCTTCCTCTGGTTGTTGATGCCTCAAGCAACCACTGCCGATTGTGTGCTCATCGGATATCCTTAGTTGTTCCTTCATAGCCTCCCATTGAGTTTATTCCGTTTCTTCCTCTGCTTGTACGACCGCGCGTTCCCACTCCAGCAGCTCGGCCTTCCTGCCTCCGACCGCGTCTGAAGAGGAGCTCTAGCTATGCCACGAGCAGGCCATCCCAGCAGCTGCCGCCGCCCCTCTGTCCTCTCTCTCAGCTTTTTCCTTTTTCTTCTCTCTGTCAATAATCTTTGTTTTCTATGGGGAAGGAAGTCGCCATGGAACCATCCCCGCCGCCTTCGGCCCACCACCTCTCCGTCGGCCTCGACCTCCTCCGCCTCGATCCGTCCGCCCCGCCGCCGGATCCACGCCGGAGCAGCCGTGTCCGCCGCCCAGACCACCAATCAAGAGTCACCTCTTGCCTGTCCTGCGGTCGGGAGGAGGACGACCGAGAGGAGCACCCATTCATCCGCCGCATGGGCTGCCTTGGAGCTCGCCTTGCCTTCGGGCCGCCACCTCTCCGTCTGCCTCGTGCTCCTCCGCCCCGATCCATCCGCCCCACCGCCGGATCCGCCGCCCAGACCACCAACCAAGTGCCGCCTCTTGCCTGTCCTGCGACGTGGTCGAATAATAAAACTGCAGGGTCCTTTTTTGTAAGAATGAATCGTTTTTTCGGATTAGCCATTTTAAAATAGGACCGCGGGTTGAATTTCAGAAATAGAGGGACTTTTTTGTAAAATTGCTGCGACGACCGTACGACCAGCAACCGTACATGCTTTATTATTTATAATACTACGAAAAGAACCCGTGCGTTGCAACGGGAGAAAAAACACAACACACTCTTAACCGAACAACCATCACTCAAGACCACAATAGGTCCATCTCCTTTATTTTAGCGACACATCATATTTGTGTTGCCGCTTATCCTTCTTCACACAAACCAAAACTTATTAGAATGTGGTTAATCCTAAGACGTCTCTCTCTCCCTCTCTCTCGCTTTCTCTCTCACTCGCGATGAGAAATCTGTTGTTTTCCCCTGCGACGTATTCAGAGGTATGCATGTGTAGTTTATTTGCAATCTGGATCACCGCCTGTATGAAAGAGAAATGGATCATGCCCTATAGTTATAAGTTTGCTTTCAAAACAATATTTAAAAAATATTTCACAGATAAAATTAACATCATATACAAATTTCACACATTTTTATAATCAAATTTCATATATAACATATTAAAATCAGAGTTACGGTTTAAAAGATACGTATAATTTAGAAAACCATTTGTTTGAATTGAATATCTTCCAAAATAATATTTATAAATACTTAATAGGTTTAAATAATCTTATATTCATATTCTACATATTTTTTAATCAAATTTCATATATAACATGTTTAAATCGGAGTTACGGTTTAAAAGATATGGATGGTTTAGAAAATTGTTTGACTTAAATATGATCCGCGGATGGAATACCTAAAAAGTCAGGGTTTTTTTTTTGAAAAACTGTAAAATAACGGTTCGGTGTGATTTAAATCTGAACTGCGGGTTGATTTCATAAAATGCAGGGGCTTTTTTGCAAATTGACACGACGGACGGGAAAAACCCTACGTGCTTCATTATTAGGGAAAGATTTTGATACAAGTATTTCCGGACGGAGGGACATACATAAACGCTTCAATACGACCAGCTGGCCGAAACTTCCGCCGGCCGCGTCCTGCTCATGGGATCAATTTTGATCCAACTGACCGTGCGGTGCATCTCACACAGGTCCACATGCCTTCCCTCTCTTCCTTGTCTATTTCCATATGACGTCAGCCGCTCATTTTTCCTCATCCCCTTTATTTTTTCTCTCTGGTACTCAATTTTCCCTTATTATTACATGGCGAACACAAGCTCCTCCACGGCTGCCATGGCCCTACCTCCGGTGCCAGGCCATGGGGCGCGCCCACCTGGTGACGCCATTGCTTGCACACGGACGCACCCCGTGCCTGATGCGGTTGGGGAGATAATCTTCGTCGGAATGGCAGGACCATGTGTTGCATCCTCGCTGGTCAGCATGGATGGCGAGCTACGGCGTTGGCAGCGTAGCATGCTGCAACCGGTGGCGACGAAAGCTAGAACCTGGATGGCAGGAGCTGCAACCAGTGCCCAGGAGAACTGCGATCATGGACGGCGAGCGCGGTGACCATGGGCTGTGAGGACGGCGGTGCTGCTATGAGCAACACCCAACGTCGCGGTTTTTTGCTACATGCTACAACCGGCATCCCATCCGACTGCAACCGGCGTTGCGTTGTGCTACATTGCATAGTGTTGTCCTGTTTTTGTGCTACAAGCAGCATTTAAGCAGCATCGCAAAAATGCTACAAATCGGCATCACGCCAAGCTGCAACCGGTAGTGTGGCGAGCTGTGATGGCTTAGCAGCCAAACATTTATTTTGCTGAAACCGATGGTCGAATTTGTTGGAACCGGGTGAGCGAGATGGTGCAATGGTGCGGTGCCACCAACGAGCTGAGACATCTGGCGTTAGCGGTGGCGAGCACTCCGGCTCACCCCTGACTGTTGCATCCGTGGAGTCGGGGACAAAAGCAGGTGGCGAACGGCGGTGAGTGCGGTGACTAGCGACGAGAATGGCAACCGGCAACGAGGACGGCCGGAGAGGGTGGAGACAAATGTAGGTGGCGAATGAAGGAGAGTACGGTGACCGGCAACGAGGATGGCAACCGACAACAAGGACGGCGACCGACAAGCATGTGCGACCGGCGAGGCACAGAATGGAGCCACGAGATGCAGAATCTCTCGTAGGCGTGCATTGACGAAACAGCGGACGAGGGAGTGCATCGACCGGTTAGCAATACACCAATCGGATGGCTCTGCAAAACAATATTTACTAGAGCTGCGTCAGTCACTTGAAAAAAAAGCGTTTTTTTTTTGCGAATGAAAAAAAAGGCGATTCTAATCGCAGACGAATTTTGGTGGCCGTCCGATCTACGTGGCGATTCGCGCGAGCTCACGTGGCGCTGGGCCACGGCTCTCCGGAGCAGAAGAGGAGTGGGAGAAAGATGCCGGAAATATTTCTGCCGGCGGCGATGGAGGAGGTCGCCGGGATACGGAGCCGGCGCCGGCGCCATCCAGTCCCCGAGGCTGAGCGCGGGTGGAGACACTCGTCGCGGCTTGATATGTGAGTGTTGGATCTGTAGCTAGTAGCTCCGTGGTAAATATCTACTATTCCAATCCACCGTTAGAATTGGACACCACAATGTATGTTACAGGTTCATTATAGGCCAAACTGGAGCAACTACTCCAACATCAATCAAATTTCTAACATCTCCAGTAAACTCCACACCTCAACTAGCTTTTTCCTCGTTTCTAGATCAACCCAAGAATCAAAATTTCCCAGCTTTGATTCTCCACCCCCAAGGCACACTGCCATACTTCTCCTCTAGCTATAAAGACACTATATCCACTGGCGCTTCCGAATATCACCTCAGTAGATTTATTTACCTCAAGAATATTACTCCCTCCGTCCGGAAATAGTTGTCATCAAAATAAATAAAAGAGGATGTATCTAGATGTATTTTAGTTCTAGATACATCTCTTTTTGTCCATTTTGATGACAAGTATTTTCGAACGGAAGGAGCTCCTTCCAAACTTTACCTCGGTTCTACTAGCGACGTCAATAAGATAGCATTGAAAGAATTTAAGACAGTTGGAATTTATTATTATCTGTGTGCCATCTTCTCATGTAGTTGAGTTGTGACGGGAGATAATGCTGTCTTTTGAGCCAAGGGCCTGGATTGAATACTCAATGCTCCAGCCTGCAATTATCAGAGAGCCGTGATGCATTTACATACCTCTGGCCCGCTTCCTCTGCTTTTCCTCTGTTTTCTCAACTCTGAATACTTGCCTCTAGCTTCAGGTTTCAGGCGTTGGGTCGACTCTTCTTGGGGACAGACGGAGATGCTGCCCCTCATTACACTAATGGAGTCTGCTATCTATCCTCTATCAAATACACGGTAGACTGTAATAGTAGATATTCGATATTCGCTGCATACTTTTTTTTTTAAAAGAAGGATGACCCCCGGCCTCTGCATCTGGGCGATGCATACGGCCACTTTATTAATTATTCTCACAAGACCTTACAAAGTAATACCACAGTAAGACTAAAGCCGCCGTCTAAGCAACAAACTGTCGCTACACCTATCCAGTTGATGAAGGAGCGCAGATAGCTTGGGCCTAATACCAAATAGACATCGCAGCCAAACCTAACATCTAAGACCTGAGGACCCATCCAGGATGCCTGCCGGGCATGGGTCTCGCCGGTCCGGCGTGCTCTCAGAGGCCGCCGCCGCCAACTGCCACCGCTCCATCTTCAGAACTGTACTGATGCATCAACCTTGGTCGGTCTAGCTATCATCGACACCACCACAGCGCCCAACGGCACCTCCTTCCTGCACGCAAACAGCTGTGCACGTCGCGGTCGCCACTGATACACCTCAGCACCATGCTGCCAAATACCACCAGCCGACACAGCTTGAAGTCTTTGAAAGATCTGTCGTGCGTAGCACCTGCCGATCAGGCATGACAAAGCGTAGCACCTGTCGGGCAGGCATGACTTGACATCTCCACCGAAGCTCCGTGCAAGACGAAGCCGCTCCACCTCCTGCCTCTGACTTCCAGCGTTGCTCCACAAACGATGCTCCCAAGAGAGAAACGACACCGCAGTGTCGCCATCTTCCGATCTGGAACACCAGATCCTAGGGTTTCCCCCAGAGCAGCACGAGTGGGTTGACAGTAGTTACACGACAATGCCTCCATCAAGGTAACGGCGTGTAGAACGCCGCCATCGCCTGCCAACGGCTCGGTTTTCACCGGCAACAATGTCTCCCCAACTCGCAGCCGGGACTAAATGATGGATCTCGAGATCCGATCACCAAGCCTCTGGCCGGCCATCTTTGACGAAGAAGATGACCACCACCATTGGCCAACGATGCGACACGAGATGAAGTAGGGCGCTGCCAGCGTGCGTCCTAGCCAGCACCACCGGCGCTAGGCCCGTCCCGGACCACGCCTCATAGCCGAGGGCAACGGCAAGCGCTGCCACGACGAGGACGCAGACCGAAGCCCAGATTCGGCCCACCCGCACGCCGCCACGTGGCCACCACCAAGCGCCGTTCAGGGGCAGCCCCGCCGCCGTGAGGGACGCCGCCTCACGGGCAGCAGGCGCCAGCCCCCGGCGGAACACCGCCGCGCGCCATCGGCTGCCGCGAGATCTGCGCGAGAACGGCGAGGACGCCCCGCCGCCACCTTCCGCAGGGACCACGCGGGCTTCGCCGGTGTCCTCTCCGGCGGCGGCGAAGCGGGGGAGGAGCGGGGAGGGGCGGCTGGCGGCGCGGTTAGGGTTAGGGGTGGGGAGGGGAGGGACACTAGGTACATACTGGACCAACACTTACAGATCAAGCCGCGGTGACTCCACTCGATTCTATCTCATGGACAGGGATGCCACCGCATACAGATACAGACAAGTACTGCAACACCTTATTTACCAGTTACCTTTGTGCAGGAAAAAACAACAAGTTCAGTCTTGTCTACTATCCGTTGAAGGTTGTTCACACTCTGAAAAAACATAAACAAATGGAAAGAAACACATCATTTTAGAATATTAGTGCACACACTTTAATATAGATCAAACTACGAGTACAGCCCCTTTCAAAACAGTTGACTGAATATCATCCTATACACCATCACAATGTGTTAAGTGTCACAACTGTTAGAATATATAACCGTATTGTATTTGTATAGATATATGGTTGTATAACCGTATTGTATTTGTATAGATATACGGTTGTATAACCGTATTGTATTTGTATAGATATACGGTTGTATACGTGTGGTCCCCTATCTTACAACAACTCACAAGAAATGCAGCTAACTAAGTACAGACCACGAAATAGTTATCACAGCTACAGAGATCATGTAGCCTCCTATATACAGATATCCTGAAGATTCGCAATGAATACTGAACAGGCAGTGGCAGGTCTTGTCTGAGATCTTTGTAGAGGTCGAACAATGCTAAGGAAACAACTAATTACCTAATCCGAAGTTTCTTACAGCATCCAAATTCAAAGCCTGTAAGTGCAGCGGGAACGGAATACATCATGACAGGTGGATTTGAACAGTACAGAAAAACCTTGTCATATCTTTGGTTATTCTCATTACCGCTCATCAGTACAGAAGACATGAATGAAATAAGTTGGAGGCTGAACTCGATTAAGTAATCTAAAAACGAGAGAAATGATCGGTTGTTCTGAAAGTAGTTTTCTCTGGATGCCACCTTCAGGTTTCAAAAAAAGAAAAAAAAAACTATGCTAGCTTTACAATTGGATCTGATCAGCAAGGTCGTATTTGCCCGTAAGGGTTTCTCTCAACTCAAATGCAGGTGTATCAATTTCAGCAACACCGTGCATCTCAAATACTCCCTCCGTTCCTAAATACTTGTCTTTCTAGGCATTTCAACAAGTGACTACATACGGAGTAAAATGAGTGAATCTACACTCTAAAATATGTCTACATACATCCGTATGTGATATTCATTTGAAATGCCTAGAAAGACAAGTATTTAGAGACGGAGGGAGTAGTACAACTGTTATTACTGAAAGTGCATGCCGCCTTATGGCCATTTGATGATCTCCCCCAAAGTCACGTGTTCCCTATAGCAGGAGTAAGGATAAACATTCAAGCAGGAAAAAGGTACTACAAAATTGAATTTAAGATGCTTCTGAAATCTATCTACTCAACATAAGTACAAACAACACCGTGTGTAATATAATGGTTCATTAATAATTCATACCTTGGGAACTTTAGGCAATCTCTTCCTCGCTGATTCATTCACTGCTCTTCATAGCTTTCTTCACTTCACCATGTACTGTAGGGGCTCCAGTTTAGGACAACTGGGAGCAAACGATAGCTTGGGTAACCACTGCAGAATCCACGCGAAGAAGCAGTGCCCTTTCCGTCAGTAGCATGATCACTATGCAGCAGTAGCGCAGAGGCAGTGCCCGAGCGGCGCTGAGAGGTTGAATGTCGAGTGCGCCTACCGCGTACAAGTTGCACGGCCAGTGGCATCAGGGCCTCCTCGGTCGCCTCGCCCATTTGAGCTGCCAGTAGCACATCAAAGTGTCCTCCTTGGTGCATCAAGGGTTTGGAAAGGCTGAAGAAAATATTCTGCAACAGTTTCTACTGCAGGTAATCAAGTTTCTTCATCAACAGCTGGCCTTTTTGGCTCTCAGTCGAATACCCACGCCTGCTAATATCAACAATTAGTCATACCACGGGAGCTCCATTTCCCTTTTGCGTGCACGGAAAGGACGAAAACTCACCGGAATATGATCGCCTTGGACTCGGCTGGCTTTTTCCAGTCGCCGTAAACCGGCAGCGTCAGGGGGTAATCGCTGTTCAGGGAGTATGTCAGGAAGAGATCCTACGCGGAGAGCTCTTCGAACTGAGCATTGCACGGGAGGCTTATGAAGGCGTGCTAGAAATGAGTTGCAAACGCAAGCCTTGTTTTCATCATCCAACAAGCAGTGAAGCATGGTTAGTACTAGTAGTATCAATTTAATTTAGTTGGGCAAGTATAACCAAAGCAAAATTGAGTGTGTTGGTGTCACCTGGTGGGAGAAACAGCAGCAGGATCCGGGGATAAGCTGAGCAGAGTCTTCCAGTCCAGGCAACAACAGACCCAGCATTCTCCATGAACTTCCAATCTTTTCAGTGTTTCATGTGGTACACCCTTCTCTTCCACCTAAGTCACAGGCAGCATAATGAATTAATAATGAGGATTATGGCACATAAATCCACACCAAGATCACAAAGAACACATACGAGCACTGAACAAAACAGAAAAAGGAGTTTGGATGTGTACATACCAGTTCTTTTTTCACGTCTTCGAATGTCAGTTTGTCGAACTTCTCGGGAGGCAAGCCGTAGATCTCCAGCATTCCATCGAGTACCTTCTATGATTTAGTTTTATCTCATACATGCCAGTATCTAGCCTATATATGTAGCAACTCTGTCAGAGTTTTGATAACCTCGAAATCTGGTTCCAGTGGCTCGTAGACTCCAGCAATGTCGAAGTCACACTGGTAGAATTCTCGGTATCTTCCTTTCGATAGGTTATTATTATCTCTCCTGTATCCTTTTCCCAAAGCCACGTGTTGCCTAGCAGCAGTAATTAATGATAAACATTCAGACAGAAAAAGGCACTACAAAATTGAGTGGCTATTTATTCAAGAGATGCTTCTGAAATCTATTTACTGAACTCTCTCTGTAGCTTTCTTCACTTTACCGTGTACTGTGTGTAGGGACTCCAGTTTAGGACAGAAGCTTGGGGGGTTGCACACCGACTGCACCTAGTACCGTACAAGCTGCACGGCCAGTGGCACCCCTGTTCCCGAGCTTCAGTACCGGAGCATTGAGCCCGCGCCGCCCCCGGCACCCTCGAGAACGAGGCCGCCGTAGGGACGCTGGTGGCCGTGCGGTTGGAGGACCCGAGTAGGACCCTCCTGAGGTCGGCGGCGACGTCGGCCCTGTCCTTGGAGGCGGCGGGTGCTTCGGGGACGGCCCAGGCCGCGGCCTCGCAGGAGAGCGCGCCGACGACGTCGGTGGCGCAGGCGAGAGGGGTCGCGCCGCAGTCGAAGACGGCGAGGGCCGCCGGCGGCCTAGTCGCTGGTGAGCACGCTGGCGTCGAGTTACCAAGCGGCGAGGGCGTGGGCCGTGGCGGCGGTGAGGACGAGCGCGGAGGAGGAGGAGCTTTTGCAGCAGCACCATGGAGGCGGAGGAGGGGTCCGGCAGGAGGTTTGTTCCCGTGAGGGAGAGGAGAGGGGTGGATGAGGACGGGGCCATCTTGTGAAAGAAAGATAATTCTACAGGATAGTCTATGCTGTTTGTGATTAAATCTGTTAGTGTGTTGTTACTATGCTCTAAAAGTACTCTATATTCAACAACCAAGCTATTCCTCATGGAATTGGCCCGGAAAGTTGGTTCTAGCCAAAGTACAACCTTTTGAGTTCTGTCAGATTGCCAAGGCTATTTGGGATGGGACCTGTTAGTGCATTATTTCTAAGAGACAACCACTCTAAGTTGGCCAAATAACCTAATTCTTGGGGAATGTGGCCGGAAAGTTGGTTATTGTCAAGGTACAAGCTAGCGAGTTCTGTGAGATTGCCTAGGTTGTTTGGGATGAAGTCTGTCAGTGTGTTATAGCTAAGCCCCAAGGAGTCTAAGTTGACTAAATAACCTAGTTCTCGTGGAATTTGGCTAGAAAGTTGGTTATTGTCAAGGTACAAAAATATGAGTTTCGTCAAATTTCCTATGTTATTTGGGATGAAACCTGTTAGTGTGTTGTTGCTAAGCATCAACTGCTCTAAGTTCTCAAGGCGACCTAGTTCTCGAGGGATGTGTCTAGAAAGTAGGTTGTTGTCAAGGTATAAGGATGTGAGTTTGGTCAAATTTCCTATGCTATTTGGGATGGAACCAGTTAGCGTGTTGTTGCTAAGCATCAACTGCTCTAAGTTCACAAGGCAACCTAGTTCTCGAGGGATGTGTCCAGAAAGTTGGTTGATGAAAATGTACAACGCTGTGAGTTTGGTCAAATTTCCTATGCTATTTGGGATGGAACCAGTTAGGGCGTTAGTGCCAAGATCCAGATTCACTAAGTTCACAAGGCGACCTAGTTCTCGAGGGATGTGTCCAGAAAGTTGGTTGATGAAAATGTACAACGCGGTGAGTTTGGTCAAATTTTCTATGCTATTTGGGATGGAACCTGAGAGTATGTTGTCACCAAGATCCAGGTACTCTAAGTTCGAAAGGTAATCTATTT
>NC_057814.1:3204330-3214642 GCF_018294505.1 Triticum aestivum
CCTATGCTATTTGGGATGGAACCAGTTAGGGCGTTAGTGCCAAGATCCAGATTCACTAAGTTCACAAGGCGACCTAGTTCTCGAGGGATGTGTCCAGAAAGTTGGTTGATGAAAATGTACAACGCTGTGAGTTTGGTCAAATTTCCTATGCTATTTGGAATGGAACCAGTTAGGGTGTTAGTGCCAAGATCCAGATTCACTAAGTTCACAAGGCGACCTAGTTCTCGAGGGATGTGTCCAGAAAGTTGGTTGATGAAAATGTACAACGCGGTGAGTTTGGTCAAATTTTCTATGCTATTTGGGATGGAACCTGAGAGTATGTTGTCACCAAGATCCAGGTACTCTAAGTTCGAAAGGTAATCTATTTTTTGTGGAATTAACCCGGAAAGTTTGTTTCTCGCTAGAATTAACACAGTGAGATTGGTCAAATTATGTAAATTTCGTGGAATGGAACCCGACAGTGTGTTGATGCCAAGTTGCAGGTCCTTTAAGTTCAGAAGATAACCTAGTTCTCGTGGAATTTGTCTAGAAAGTTGGTTACCGTAAAGGTACAAGCTAGTGAGTTCGGTCAAACCACCTATGCTGCTTGGTATTTTACCAAAAAGATCATTACTGGACAAATCTAATGCAACTAAGTGCTTCATGTGTCCTATCTCACAAGGGATATGACCAACCAAGTGATTGTTTGACAAGTTGAGGGTGACAAGACTACTCAAGTTGCCTATCTGACTTAGTATTTCACCGGAGAGTTCATTTTCGTGAAGCATTAAGGAATGCAATTTTGTGAGATTTCCTAGACCTAGTGGGATTGAGCCTCTTATCTGGTTGCCTTGCAGAAGGAAGAGCATGGAGCTCGCCAAGGATCTCGATACTAGGAGGAATGCTCCCAGCAAGGAGGTTGTGTGAGAGGTCGAGGCGTGTCAAGGTCCTCAAGGCCGAGAAGTTGAGGGACTCCAGAGCCCCTCTTAGCCGCATCCCCCGCAGAGAGATGCCTTTGATCACTAGCCGGTGCCAGTGCACACCGGTACCGCAGGTGATGCCACGCCAATTGCAGGGCGTCGACGTGTTGCCCCAAGAGTGCAGTGCTCTTTGGCTTTGGTTGTCAAGGCTGGCTTTCCAGTCGAGGAGCGCTCTTGCTTGT
This sequence comes from Triticum aestivum, assembly GCF_018294505.1. NCBI lineage: Eukaryota > Viridiplantae > Streptophyta > Magnoliopsida > Poales > Poaceae > Triticum > Triticum aestivum. Next base: position 3,205,472 of record NC_057814.1, read on the forward strand.
CCTCCGAGCACCGGTGCATCCGATGCAAGCGCGATGGAGGTGGCCATCATCATCATCATCATCATCAGTATGGTGATGGTGAGAGAGGCTAGCATTTTGGGTGGTGGATCCATCTTCATGACTAGTTAGCTAGGCTGGATGGAATTGGCTGTGGTTTTTATTCTTCTGAGAAGTATTGGCAGCACATTAAATAGTCGAGCACACATCTGTCAAAGAAGAGAATAACCGTGGGCACGGAAGTCTGCGAAACATGCCATGGTTGATGGGGAGTAGGCATGAGAGTTACGGTCAGCTCCAGCTATGGGTCAAGTCGTCATTCGTGTCGGAGCCATGTGCATACTGATTTGCGGATGGCTGTGTTGCATGTCTCACACGGTACGTAGCTTCCAAACATTGGATGTATACGTAGACCAAACCAGGCAGCAGAACGAGTGTTGTCGCTCTTGTTGCTTAACCCAGAGAACGGAAAACTATAAATTGTACTAGGGACTTTGAAGCATGTCCCTCTGTCTCATGTACTCGGTCAAGTGTATGATGCAGTTGAACAAGACTATGAATCATTCAAGATTAAAATAATGTCTGTACAAGATTTGCAGTCCGTCAGTAACCCATTTTCTGCGGATATATGCCAGCCTTCCCGATTTTCACTCCCGGAGAAGTAACCCATTTTTCTCATTCCTTGACCGCACTAATACTAATGTACATATATAGGCAGGAAGCAGTAATGTGCTAATATCATCTCACAGTATATGTTGCTCACAGTTTATTGGTTTCATAAACAGCCTTACCCGTTGGTAATTTTACTAAGTACTCTACTTTATTACACAAAAATATGATGGCGTGTCTAAAATTACGTAAGTGTGTTCATGAAGCGGAATAGTACAGATGTTTTTTCGCGCGCAACGACCATGAAGTCATGAACACAACCACGCGATCAACGATTTCACTAAATAGCCGACCACACCTCTGTCCATGTCCGTCTGTACCGTATGCAGACCGTATGAGAGTCCGCAGAACCTGCCGTGCCTGACGGAGAGTATTATACATGAGAGTTACGGCCAGCTCCAGCTAGCGGTCAAGTCATTCGTGTTGGAGCTATTCATGTGCATACCGATCTGTGGATGGCTGTGTTGCACCTCTCAAACGGCAATGCTGTACGTAGATTATTCAAACACTTTTGATTTGCTGGCATATCCAAAATACCTGACAGAAACTAAAAGCTAGATTAATTTGCTGCAGGTGTACTACACATGCTGCTGCCAAGTGCTTAGCATTACAGAGACGATTTAACGGAAAAGGGTCAAAACTCAGAAACGCCGAAAATTAGGGATAAAACAGATTAGTGGGACTGAACTAAGGGCAGAAATGTGAAAGTTCCTAAATCCAAAATGCCCAACAAAGAGTGCACCCCCACCAATTACTGAACATATCCGTGCTATGGTCGTACTTAAAATAATACTAGCATGAATCTCTCAGTCTTTGGAAAAGAAAATAACTGAACATTAATTTGAACCATTCTGGATGGTGTGCCTTCGGTGAAGTTCAGTATTAATTCATCCTTCAGTTCAGTTCATGGGAGGTACTCTCTCTGTAAAGAAATATAAGACTATTTAGATCTTATATTTCTTTACAAAAGGAGTACATGATTATGTAGTACCTTGTCTGGAATGGTTCATTTAATTTTTAATCATACAAAAACTAGCTATATAGAAACCTAGCAACACACCGCTGCTGACCTATATACTTGTACCTCAGGATTGTCACATGGCTTTCTATTGCCATTTTATAGGTACAAGAAGATAGAGACATGCACATCTCTCCCGGATGTGAACAGTGAAGAAGAGCACTTGCTGTCTCTCCAAGAATGACCCAAGGTCCAGTATCAGGCCTCACCGCCGAGAAGTTCCACGAGGATAACAACGTTGTGGATAGAGAGAGAGCAGAGTACTATCCCGCCGCTGCCCAAGGGGCGATACAGGAACATGATGGACATGATGCCTGCAGGATCTGCCCCTGACGCCCTCGGTGTCATCTTCTTTTTTTAGAAAAGGAGGAGGACCCTCGGCCTCTGCATCTAGGCGATGCATACGGCCACTTTATTAATTATTCTCATAAGACCTTACAAAGTGATACAACAGTAAGACTAAAGCCCTCGGTGTCATCTACGAGCGGTGGTTCATCGGAACGTACCATGACTGGTGTAAGGCTTTCTCGACGTATCCCTGGGCGTATTACCTCGTCCACTCTGATAAAGTGTTCAGCTTTTATCGGTGTATTCGCTTTCTGAACGTATACTTTTATCTGGATATGTAAAGGAAATAACCGACGATTTGAGCTCTGCAGTCTGCACTCTGATGTATTCGCTTTCTGCTGCATTTGCATGCTTGCATTTGGGTTACTACATGAAACTTCAGATTTAGCAAGCAGAAAGACTAATTTTTCAACAATGTTTGCAGGTGTGACATAACATACATCCTCCTAGAGATGGACTGGGTTCTAAGGCCCGAAGGGACGGTGATCTTCAGGGATACCATGGAGATGCTAGTGAACATACAGGATATCACCGACGGCATGCGATGGAAGAGGCAAATCATGGATCATGAATCCGGGCCGTTCAACCCTGAGAAGATCCTTGTGCCTCTCGACACTTACTGGACCGCAGAGCCCGCTTAAAAGCAATGGCTGTCGCCTTCCTTGGTGTCGTTCCACGTCATATGCTGAAAAAAATCTAAATAGAAATCCTTTCTGTTGAGCCTCCATTACTGGTTATCTCTTATCTTCAGGATATATCTGTATATAGTACGCAATATGGGCGATGTAGGTAGGCAATATGGACATTGTAGATGAGAATTTTCTGTAACATTATTGGTTTTGTAGCCTGAGTTGTTAGCTGCCTTGCGTGGTTGTGAGTTGTGACACGATGCAATGGTGTATACGATGGTATTCAGTCAACATAGTTGTGAGAAAACTGGCTCAGATGAATGTGCTTCAGTCTGAATCATCCGCCTTTTTCAGAGTCTGAACCAAAGAAAGGGCAGACCAAACAATCTTTTGAGCAAGGCGCAGAATCCAAATACAAAACACCTGTTCAAAAACTGACACGCAGCCTGCCAAAAGAAAGGCTCGATTCGTGAACCAATCGGAACAATCTTCGCTGAATAATTCATTTCTTTTTTTGCGGAAAATTCAGACTAAAAGAGGGGGCCCAGGCATAATGTATGATAAGCCAAGCTGAATGTGCTTGTTTCGAACTATTTGTTCTTCAGAATCCAAACAAACTTCAACAGGAAAGAGAACATGTTTTGAACTTGGTGGTGGGAAGTGACTTAACCATCCTGTCGCAGAGCTCGAGAGGAGTCGTCCCTGTTTGATGTGTAAGTGTTGGGTCTGTACCTAGCTAGGGTTCCTGATGCCGTCGATTCGTCGCCGTATCTAAATATCGCAGACTAGTTTGTATTCGCCCTGCTAACAAAAAGAAATAGAGGATAGATAGCAGCCGCCATTAGCGTGAGGAGGCAGGCAGCATCTCCGTCAGTCGCGTGGTCGGAAGGAGGAAGATTGTTAGGCCCAAAGTAGAATCGACCTGACGACTGAAGCTACAGCCAAATATTCAGAGTTCAGAAAACAGAGCAAACGATGAGGAAGCGACAGGCAAATATTCAGAGTTGAGAAAGCAGAGGAAAAGCTGAGGTTGCGACATGCAAGTATTCACAGTTTAGAAAGCAGAGCAAAAGCAGAGGAAGCTAGCTAGAGGCAAGCACAATTGCAGTCTCTGTCCACCTCCTTCGCTGATGATTGCAGGCTGGAGCCAGGGCTCAAGAGACGGAATGAATTGACGGCGTCCATCATCAAGGGGTCTCCGGCAGGTAAGCTTCACAACTCAACCACATATATAGGCCATCAGTGTTCACTTAACCGCGCTTTAGAAACAGAGCACACAAGGCACATGCGCTCCTCAGGTTACCCAGCACTGCACAACATACACTCTGCTCTACCTTTCCAACCCCTTCTGCTAACACTACCTTTCCGTATTACTAAATTTTTTTATGATGAAATATGAAAGGAATCTTTTTGAATAGCAGAGGTCTGAAAGACTCGGCTAAAAGAAGGTTTCTTGCAGATGCGTCTATCGACCATAGGCTGGATTTTATTGCACTCTCGGAAACTGGTAGAGATAATTTCTCTCCCCAGTTTCTTAGTACTTTGCCGGGCGGCGTCGATTTTGATTGGCATTGCTTGCCTCCGAGAGGAAGATCGGGTGGGATCTTACTCGGAGTTAGATGCGATTCGTTGGAAGTCCGAAGTGTCGTGATGGGAGATTTTGCAGTTAAGTTCCGGGTTAGGTCGAAGGCTGATGGGTTTAATTGGGCTCTAGTGGCGGTTTATGGTGCCGCACAGCCCGAACTTAAACCAGAGTTTTTGGCAGACCTTGTCCGCATTTGCGGTTCCGAGCAGCTTCCAATCCTGGTTGGGGGTGATTTTAACATAATTAGAAGAAGAGAGGAAAAGAACAATGATAATTTCGACGGCAGGTGGTCGTTCATGTTTAATACCATTATTGAAAGCTTGGATCTGTGAGAGATAGAGCTTTCGGGTAGAAAGTATACCTGGGCTAATACTTTGCCAAACCCGGCGTTTGAGAAGCTGGATCGAGTCCTTGCGAGCGTCGAATGGGAACAGAAATTTCCTTTGGTTACGGTCGAGGCGCTTTCGCGCGGTATTTCTGACCACACGCCTCTGCTCGTGGACTCTGGTGAGGCCACTCGCACGGGGAACAAAAATTCCTTTTCGTACGAAATGGCTTGGTTTGAACGAGAAGGCTTCTTGGATTTGATAGCCAGGGAATGGGCAAAGGATGCAGGAGGTAGGACTGGGGTTGAATGTTGACTTGAAAAGTTTCTTGCGTGGGTGGGCTAAGCATCTTAGTGGGATTTATAAGGTTGAGAAGGAAAGGCTCCTTACACTTATCCAGTCCCTGGATCTAAAAGCCGAGTCCACAATTCTTCAAGCCACGGAGCTTCATGCAAAGCTTGAGGCGGAGATGAGGTTGAAAGAGCTTCTCCGTGAAGAGGAATTGAAGTGGGCGCTGCGGGCTAAGGTTCGCAAAGTCTTCCAGGGGGACGCTAACACTCAATTCTTTCACATGATTGCTAATGGCAAGCATAGAAAGAAGAGAATCTTTGAGCTTGAACAAGACGAAGGGACGATTTTAGGACAGGAAAACCTAAAAATTTACATCATCGAATACTACAAGCAGTTGTTTGGGCCTCCGGAGGACAATAGTGTATCCCTGGATGAGTCTAGGATTGAGGATGTTCCTCAACTTGCTGCTGATGAGAATGAGATTTTGACCGCCCCATTTCCGGAGAAGGAGGTGTTTGAAGCTATTTCTCAGATGAAAAATAATAAGGTTCCTGGGCCTGATGGATTTCCGGCGGAGTTCTATAAAAAGTGCTGGCATATTATTAAGGGGGATTTGTTACCGATGTTCCATGATTTATTCTCTGGGCAGCTTCAGCTATTTCACCTGAATTTTGGAACGATAACCCTGCTTCCTAAGAAAACAGAGGCTGTGAGGATTGAACAGTTCAGGCCGATCTGTCTTCTTAATGTTATTTTCAAAATTTTCACCAAGGTTGGGACTAATAGGCTCACGCATATTGCGCATTCTGTGGTGCAGCATTCCCAACCTGCTTTCATGCCGGACAGAAACATCCTAGAAGGGGTTGTGGTCCTTCATGAAACGCTCCACGAAATCTACACGAAAAAACTCGATGGAGTGGTTTTCAAGGTGGATTTCGAGAAGGCGTACGGCAAAGTCAAATGGCCTTTCCTTCAACAGGCCTTACGCATGAAAGATTTTGATGAAGCCTGGCGACGCCAGGTAGAATCTTTCACACAAAAAGGGAGTGTTGGAATTAAGGTGAATGACGACATAGGTCATTATTTCCAGACACATAAGGGCCTGCGACAAGGTGACCCGATGTCTCCTATTTTGTTCAACATTGTAGTTGATATGTTGGCAATTTTAATAGGAAGGGCTAAGGAGGCTGGTCAGGTGGGTGGTTTGGTGCCTCACCTAGTGGATGGAGGTGTCTCTATCCTTCAGTACGCCGATGATACGATCATCTTTATGGAGCATGACTTGGCGAAAGCGAAAAATATGAAGCTAGTGTTATGCTTATATGAACAATTGACCGGGTTAAAGATTAACTTTCATAAAAACGAATTGTTTTGTTTTGGAAGAGGCAATGACGAACAAGAGGCTTTGGTTGGTCCTGGCCCCCGGCCCCGTGAGTCAGAGGGCCTTTGGGAGGTTGACTGGCTTTGTGTTCCTTCCGCTGCCACCACTTCTGCCAGCTCTCATGCTCTTGCTGCCTCTTCGTCTGCGTCCTTCCAGCAGTGGCATCATCGCCTTCGTCACATCTGTGGCTCTCGCTTGTCTTCTTTAGTTCTTCAGGGCCTCTTAGGGTCTGTATCTGGAGATGTCTCCTTACATTGTACTGGTTGCAGACTTGGCAAACAGACTCAGTTACCTTATCCTACTAGTGAGTCTGTATCTCAGCGTCCTTTTGACTTAGTTCATTCTGATGTCTGGGGTCCTGCTCCCTTTGATTCGAAAGGTGGTCATCGCTACTATGTTTTGTTTATTGATGATTTCTCTCGCTACACTTGGCTCTACTTCATGAAATCTCGTAGCGATGTTCTCCCTATATACAAACGTTTTGCTGCCATGGTTCACACCCAGTTTGCCACGCCCATTCGTACTTTTCGTGCTGACTCCGCTGGAGAGTATATCTCTCAGCTGTTGCGTGGTTTTCTCGCGGAACAGGGTACTCTTGCCCAGTTCTCGTGTCCTGGTGCTCATGCTTAGAATGGCGTTGCCGAACGAAAGCATCGTCATTTGCTTGAGACGGCTCGTGCGCTGATGATTGCTGCTTCCCTTCCACCCCATTTTTGGGCTGAGGCTGTTTCAGCATCCACCTACCTCATCAACATTCAGCCATCGACTGCTCTGCAGGGTGGTATTCCTATGGAGTGTCTCACTGGTCGCTCTCCTGACTACTCAGCTCTTCGTATGTTTGGATGCGTGTGCTATGTTCTTCTTGCCCCCCGAGAACGCACCAAACTGACTGCTCAGTCGGTTGAGTGTGTTTTCCTTGGCTACAGTGATGAGCACAAGGGCTATCGATGTTGGGATCCTGTGGGTCGTCGCTTGCGCATCTCGCGTGATGTGAATTTTGACGAGTCTCGTTCCTACTACCCACGTTCTTCTTCCTCGAGTTTCTCTGTGGACGACCTTTCTTTCCTTCTCCTTCCCGATACACCCTGCTATGTGCCTCATGTGTCACCTCTTCCTCCGGCACCTCTCATTTCTTCTCATTCACCACCGACCCCGTCTTCTCCATCCTCCTCCTCCACCTCTCCACCATCATCTCCAGTCCGTCCCCCTCTCTCACCGTTTCCTCTCCACTATGCTCGTCGATCTCGTACTGAGGATGTCTCCTCTGACGATCCTCCCACCTCTGGTGCACCTCCTCCCACGCCTCCCCCGGTTCACAACCTCCGTGCTCGGCCTCGCCCCCCCGCCTGATCGCTACTCCCCTGATCGGTACGGTCTCTCTGTTATCGCTGAGCCCAATTCCTATCGGACTACCATGACTCAGCCTGAATGGCAGGTTGCGATGGCCGAAGAGCTTGCTGCTCTTGAGCGCTCTAGCACATGGGATCTGGTTCCCCTTCCTTCCGGTGTCCGTCCCAGCACCTGCAAGTGGGTCTACAAGATTAAGACTCCCTCCGATGGTTCTCTTGAGCGCTACAAAGCTCGTCTTGTGGCCCGTGGTTTTTAGCAGGAGCAGGGGCGCGATTATGATGAGACATTCGCTCCTGTGGCCCACATGACCACTGTCCGCACTCTTCTTGTTGTGGCTTCTGTTCGTCAGTGGTCTATCTCTCAACTTGATGTTCAGAACGCTTTTCTCAATGGCGAGTTGCGTGAGGAGGTTTATATGCAACCACCACCGGGGTACTATGCTCCTGATGGTATGGTCTGTAGACTTCGCCGCTCCCTCTATGGTCTCAAACAGGCCCCTCGCGCCTGGTTTGAGCGCTTCGCCTCTGTGGTGACTGCCGCTGGTTTCTTGCCCAGTGATCATGATCCCGCGTTGTTTGTTCACACGTCTCCTCGTGGTCGGACTCTTCTCCTTCTCTACGTTGATGACATGATCATCAGTAGTGACGACTCTGATTACATTGCCTTCGTTAAGGCTCGCCTTCGCGACCAGTTTCTCATGACTGATCTTGGTCCACTTTGCTATTTTCTTGGGATTGAGATCTCCTCGACCTCTGATGGCTTCTACATCTCCCAAGAAAAATATATTCAGGATCTTCTTGCTCGCGCTGCTCTTGGTGATGAGCGCACAGTTGTGACTCCTATGGAGCTCAACGTTCAGCTTCGTGCCTCTGATGGTGACCCTCTTCCTAATCCCACTCGCTATCGTCACCTTGTTGGTAGTCTTGTCTATCTTGCTGTTACGCGTCCTGACATCTCCTATCATGTCCACATCCTGAGTCAGTTTGTTTCAGCCCCCACCTCTGTCCACTATAGTCATCTCCTCCGTGTTCTACCATACCTTCGTGGCACGATCTATCAGCGCCTTTTCTTTCCCCGCTCCAGCTCTCTTGAGCTCCAGGCCTACTCTGATGCTACCTGGGCTAGTGATCCCTCTGATCGCCGCTCGCTGTCTGCTTATTGTGTCTTTCTTGGTGGCTCTCTTATTGCCTGGAAGACAAAGAAACAGACTGCAGTTTCTCGCTCGAGTATAGAGACTGAGTTGCGAGCCATGGCTATGTTGACGGCTGAGGTGATCTGGTTATGGTGGTTACTTGAGGACTTTGGTGTGTCTGCTACTACTTCGACTCCCATACTGTCAGACAGTACTGGTGCTATCAGTATTGCACGTGACCCGGTGAAGCATGAGCTCACCAAGCACATCGGTGTGGATGCCCACTTTGTGCGTGCTGCTGTGCAAGATCAGACTCTCGCTCTTCACTATGTGCCCTCCGAGTTACAGTTGGCGGACTTCTTCACGAAGGCACAGACTCGAGCGCAGCATGGCTTCTTCCTCTCCAAACTCAGTGTTGTTGATCCACCATGAGTTTGAGGGGGGG
>NC_057814.1:3214894-3220890 GCF_018294505.1 Triticum aestivum
TGTATAGTCCCTTTTCGGTATATCCCCATTGTATAAGGGGTTCTCTGCACTTTGCCACACATGTATATGTAATGGCCTTTGGCCCTCAGTGAATACTAGTTGCTCACTTATCCAACAGGATTCACATAAGAGTTTTTCAAGCGCTGCTGGCCATTCATCAAAGTGCAGATGAATCCACGGATGGTCTCTGCACTTTCAACCAACTGTTTACCCTTCGTGCCAAAAGATGGTCTCTGCTCAATTCTGCCCACATTGTCCTACTGCCAAAATCCACGGATGCTACCAAAGTGAAGGATTTCAGGCCAATTAGCCTGATGCATTCCATTGCGATAGCAAGATTCTGTGCAAGGTGCTATCCAACAGGCTGGCCCCTTTCCTGCAGCAGATCATCCCTTCTTCCCAGAGTGCCTTCATCAAGACACGGTCTATTCAGGACAATTTTGGGTATGTCAAGAATGCTCTCCAGAAACTGTACAAGAACAAAGACCTGGCTCTTCTGCTAAAGTTGGACATTGCGGGAGCTTTGATAACGTCTCGTAGAGCTACATGTTAGAGCTGATGTCTCGCTTGGGCTTCAGTCAGCGATGGTGCGATCGGCTGTCTCTTGTTTGGTCCTCTACCTCCTCCAGGATCATGATTAATGGGGAGATCGGAGTGCCGTTCAAACACAGACAGGGACTGCGTCAGGGAGACCCTATCTCCCCGTTGTTGTTCACCATTGCAATTGCACCTCTGCATTGGCTTTTTGCGAAGGCGACCGCGGTTGGTGCTCTTCGCCTACCACCCTCCTTGCTCCGGGTCAGCCTATACACTGACGACGGAGCTCTGTTCATCCACCCCTTTGCTGAAGATATCAACACCACAAAGCAAATCCTACGGCTGTTTGGCTCAGCTTCTGGACTGAAGGTCAATATCCAAAAAAGTGCTCTCCTACCTATTGCTTGTGACGAGATTAACCTTGAGCAAATTCTGCAGCACTTCCCTATGCCGGTTGGAACCTTCCCTGCAAGTACTTGGGACTACCTCTCCACTTTCGGAACATTACCCGCGCTGATATCCAACCCATCCTTGACAAACTGGCCGCACGACTGCAACGTTGGCGTGGCAAGTTACTCTCCAGTGACGCTCGCCTAGCTTTGGTCAACTCTGTCCTCGCAGCTATCCCCGTGTTCCTGATCTCCCTCTTCAAGCTGGATGTTTGGGCCATCAAGCAGATTGATAAGTTACGACGGAACTTCCTCTGGCGCTCCAAACCTGATGCCGCGGGCGGCATTGCTCTTGTGAACTGGAAAACGGTTTGCCGTCCGAAGAAGCTCGGTGGCCTGGGCGTTTTGGATCTTCGAATTTTTGGCAGAGCCCTTCACACTAAGTGGGAATGGCTCGACTGGACCGACAAGGAGAGACCTTGGGCTGGCTCTCCCATCCCATGTGACAAGGATGATTTGGCTCTGTTCTCGGCATCCACCCTGGTGTCCCTCGGCAACGGGACGCGCACAAGTTTCTGGAATGACAGATGTCTGGATGGCCAGGCCCCTTGTTGCTCTTTCCCTATACAAGCTATCTCGAAGGAAGAATATCACCGTGGCCGTTGCTTTGGCCAACAACTGCTGGATGCTTGGATTGCAAAGAATCTCCACCATCTCAGAGCTGCGACAACTAACTTCTTTCTGGCTGCGGCTGAGCAACGTTGCCCTGCAACCTCAAGTTGAGGATTCCATCCAGTAGGTGTGGAACCCCACTCATGAGTACTCGGCTTCTTCGGCGTATCAATGCCAGTTCCTCGGATCCTACTCCCCAATCAACTTTAGCCTGCTATGGAAAGCTCAAGTGGACCCAAAATGTCGCTTCTTCATGTGGCTCTGGCTTCGGGGCAAAATTCTCACAAATGACAACCTGGAGATCAGACAGGTTCCTCACCACGAGATGTGCAACCTGTGCGACCAGGCTGAAGAAACACCTTTGCATCTTATTCTGCAATGCCCCTTTGCAAGATCTATTTGGCAGCTGGTGGCTGATTCATATGATTTCCCCCAGCTTGCATCTAATGCCATGGACGCTGTTTCCATCAAGGAGTGGTGGAATGAACGGACCTGCACCATGCCCAAGCAGCGTCGCCGCTGCGATCTACACGGCATGGAACCTTTGGACTAAGCGCAACAGGAGGGTGTTCCAGCACAAGTTCCTGCAAGAGTCGGGAGTTCTTCATCTTATCCGGCTGCATATCGAGCAACCTATCGTCACCACGAGATGGCTGTCTGATGTGGAGAATGCTCCTGAACCGGAGCCTGACTAATGCTGTGTATTTTGGTGTGGGACACCTTAACCCCGCCTCTTCTTTCCCTTGTAATCTCTGAACTATTTGTTTTTCGTTTTCTCCTCCTTAATATATAGGCAGCTCAGCTGCCATTCCCTCAAAAAAAAAAAAAGAATCTCTTCGAGTAAACTTTTCTTCAGCGTTTAGGCGGTTTAGTTCTGACAAACTTAAACTGGTGACATCAAACTTCACATCAGGTAATTCCCATTGACCACTGCGTTACTTTCCTATACATGCTTATTTTTAAATATATATAGCCCCACTCCTAACCCAACTGTAGTATATGCAACCTAATTAGTCAATACGACGAGCCAACTCCAGAATGAAACGAGTTTCTTAGTGAGCAGCTAGACCCATTCACTGTCAGAGACTCAGAGTTCATTATTGCACATATAAATCATGGAACCTCTCTCGGATCTGAATTTATGCTTAACTTGACGGGTGCTAAGCTTTCTAAAAGTAATTTCCACAAACAAGTCACATGCGTGTGAATCGATATAAAAGATGTTAATCAAACCATAAATACAAATAAGTATGACCATCTCTACAGTTGCCTCTGTTGCATATTTCTAACAGAATACACCCTCGTGCCTGTAAATAAGAGCACGTGGATACTAATCTCACTGTATTCCACCAGTAAAATTGTTGTCTGACAGATACAACTTTTGGAGATGAATAAGGTTAGCAAACTGGGTTATGCCGCCTTGGAAATTGTTGTCACTAAGTCCCAAAATTGTGAGCCGCCGGAGGTTTCGAATCCAACCTTCAACTGTACCACTTAATTCGTTTCCACTTAGTGACAGTCTAGTTAAGACATTAAGATTTCCGATACTTTGGGGTACTTGTCCTGATAAGCTGTTTCCAGATAAGAAAAGTGTATCAAGGCTAGGTGATAGGTTACCAATGAACTGCAGAATATGTCCTTGCAGCTGATTGTAAGATAGTGATAGCAGATTCAGAGATCGGCAGTTTCTCAGTTCATTTAAGAATTCCCAGTCTCTGCTTTCCCTCGTTTCAAGGTAGTTAAGCTGAAGGTTTAGACGTGTCAGATTTGAAAGCTTTCCAAAAGAAATCGGAATTTGCCCCGTGAAACTGTTATTTGATAAATCTATCAGTTCTAAACCTGTAGCATTGCCTAGGGAAGCTGGGATGTCACCCTCAAACGTGTTGCTGTCCAAGGTAAGTTCTTTTAGATTAGGCAGAAAGTCTCCAATTTTAGGTGGCAGTGCTTTGTCTAGCATATTAAACTCCAAGCCTAGAATTTGGAGAGAAGCTGAAATGTTCAAGATGGCGTGTGGGAATTCACCTGAAAGCTTGTTACTGCCCAGGATCAGCTCTTTTAATTTCTGCAATTGCCCAAGCTCACCAGGAATGCTCCCCTCGAGTTGATTCGATCGAAGAAACATATATTCTAGATTTGGAAGAAAACCTAAGCTTGGAGGAATTTGACCCGCTACCATGTTTCTGGAGAGATCCAAGAGGATCAGATTTGAAAGGAGGCCTAGTTTCGGAGGAATTTGACCCACTAGCAAGTTTCCAGAGAGATCCAAGTAGGACAGATTTGAAAGGAAACCTAGTTTAGGAGGGATTGGACCCGCTATGGAGTTTTCAGAGAGGTTTAGGTAGAAAATATGTGAAATGAAGTCTAGTTTCGGTGGAATTACACCCACTAGCGAGTTTACAGAGAGATCTAGGTTGGCCAGGCTGGAACAGTTGGTGACTGAATCGGGAATTGTCCCATGCAGATCGTTGTCGTCCAGGTAAAGTGTCTCCAGTTGTTGGAGGTGGCCAAGGATAGGAATTTGACCCACCAGCAAGTTCACAGAGAGATCTAAGTTGACCAAGCTGGTACAGTTGGTAAGTGAATCAGGAATTATCCCGTGTAGATGGTTGTTGTTTAGATAAAGTGTGTGCAGTTGTTGGAGGCGGGCAAGGATAGGCATGGGACCAACGAATTTATTCCACTCAAGGTCGAGTGATCGAAGGAAGGTCATGTTTCCAAGAGAGGAGGTAATTTGGCCTGCTAAGTCCAGGCTAGTGAGGTTAATCTCGGTGACACGAAACGGTGATGTTGTGGTGCAGTTCACACCACGCCATCGACAAAAGTGGGTGTTGTTGCTCCAGCTGTTCAAGGCTCCTTGTGGATCGTTGGTGATGCCCAGCTTGAAATCGAGCAGCGCATGCAGATCGACGATGCTACTCTCATGGATCGTTGAGCCTTCGACGTCACTGATTCCGTTGTTACAGAGCAGCAGCAGTGCCAACAGCAATAGCATGGCCGGCTGCTCAGGAGAACACATGAGGCAACACCCGTTACCTGCAAAATGTAAATTGTAAACATGGTGGCATGATATGCTCATGCTGTAAAAAAAAGAAGCAGCTATACGGAGCAGCTTTTGCAAATGTTTACAAGTCTGGCAACAAGACGTACACGAGCCAGAAGACACGATCAAGGAGACAGAATTATGTGCACCTCTCCCGTTTCTGCCTGGTTTTGCCTGGCGCGAGCTGTGTGGAGGCTGACTGAGTGTTGGATTGGATGATGCTCAGATGGGTGAGCCAGTTCCCCAAGCATGGTTTAAAAGCACATTTACAGCTGCCTGACATCCACACGCTCGCATCCATCCATCTCATCCGTCGAACTTTCCACTAATCCCTACTTTTCACTGCTCGTCGCTGTTTGAACTGGACAAGGTTGTTGCGACATGTATGGTTTGGAATCCCACAGGTCTACCGATTGTCCCGCAATATACTTTTCTTCTGGGACCCGACAAAGATCTTCTAAGTAGTCGATGTGCCACCTATCTCAAGAGGTTTTGTTACTGACAAACATCACCATGTGTAGCTGTTTACTGGTCTATGATTCGACATTTAATGGTTATTAGTTTCATTGTCCTGTTTTCTATGGATTCCACCGATTCACTTGCCCCCATCCATGTGCTACTTAACAGACAAACACGATACATACTGAAACAACCATAATTTTTTTGGAGCATATGAAATATAGGTTAAGCACCTTTTTTGAGCAATATTCATGTGAAATATAAACCGTTGAATAAAAGCAACGCTGCAATAGACAAAGCATCCTCAAACGAGCAAGACGGTGACACGATGTGAAACAGATGTGGTTTAGGTCAATAAAATATGTTATGCCGCGAAATGTGTTGATTGGGAAGGGATGAACTAGGCGTGCTTACAGTTTTGTTATGCCGCGAAAATTCATTGCAGAGAATGGCATTGGATTGCAACATTAGAATATTGTCCCCCTAAGGGGATTTAACTTCGATAACTACTGTCTTTTGTTTGTGTATATGCTGTAGGCACCAGGGAAGGTAAGCATCAAGTCATACTATTCGACCCCTAACCTCTTGGTAAGTAGTAACTTCAACTTCTCTGCAGAAGTGTGAGAATATTCATCTTAACTCTCCTTCACATCACACTTGAGTTTCTGCATCATGGTGGTGTTACCCGGTCTGAGGTCTCATGGTAAGTTATGCAACAATGTGCATCATTGTAGATGCATCTGCTTTTAATGTTATAAAAAGCAAAACCTACAAATAAATGAGACAGTAAATTCTAAGAACATTAATGGGTTGACATTTCATGAGTTTATGCTTGGCCCCTCCTCCTTCTTCCGGGCTTGGGACCGGCTATGCAAAGATATTAGCATAGGCGGAGTTAC
>NC_057814.1:3221172-3232283 GCF_018294505.1 Triticum aestivum
AAAAACAAGGAACACATAAAAACACACACACCTGCCTCTCAAGTCTTAACCAATACACCAAAAAGGACAGACAAACCCGGCAAACACACACACAAAATGGCACGAGAACCCAACTTTTTTTGGAGTTTTTTCTTCCCAAGTAACCTAGCCACAGACTACTAGATTCCACAAAGTAAACAATTTTGTTTTGTTATTTCACTTTCCTGGACTAAAAAAGACAGTAAAACAACCAATTTTTTTGTGATTTTTTCATTTGCTACAAAAGAAAACATAGCAAACAGACTCTTTTTTTGCCTCTGTGTGATTTTTAAATTTGCTACAAAAGAAAACAAAGCAATGTGCTTTTTTCGTGATTTTTTTCCTTTCCTTCGAAGGACAATAAATGGACCAAACAAACGGAAGGCTCTTGCTATATTTTTCTTTCTCCGTGGCTGATTTGGTAACGCTTCCAACCTACATATATGACATAACTCTCAGAAAACATATAAGCGTGATACACGGCTAGCTGTCCTTTGAGATCAGCACTAATGAATAAATAAATATACACTTAGTTACCTCCGACTCCAATCCATCATATCCTGTTGTGTGATACGATGCCTAGGGCAGTTGGGAAGCACATATATTGCACGCTTCGCCATTTCCTCAGCATTCTTGAAATCCGCAAGAGGGGCCCACAAATAGACTTTGACTTCCTGAAGGAGATGGAGGTTCCCTAGGCTACCAAAGTCAAATTCAAAGCTAATGTCATCATCACTGGCATGTGCTACGACTTGGAACTCAAGAGATTCAAGGACCAGCATATCTCCCTCTTGAAATGAGCAGGTCGTTGCTTGTGTCTTGAAGACTCTCAGCTTGGGGAATGCACCTGAACCGCCCATGGTGTTATGGTGGAGAGCTGACCATGTGTTAAGCTGAAGGGCAACAAGCTCTCGGTTACTTCCAAAGACCTCCAGGTCTGGACTATATACATTTAGTTGTAAATGGGAGAGGTTGGGAAGAAGCGAGGGATTGATCGTTGCCACCAGCCCGGGTTCTTGTTAGGCCATGCGCAGCACACGGAGTTGTGGAGGGAGGATGTTCCGTTCCCAGGGGTTGTCGTCATGATTGGAGAATCTGTACCCAAGAAAAAAAATCAATGTCTATGACTTGGATCTTGCTTAGTTTGGCTACAAACTCCACCCAACTATTCATTGCAATATTACCACCTACAGTCACACTTTTAGAAATGCGGAGCTTCCTCAACTCTGTCAGCTTACCCAATTCTGTTACAAAGTTTGAGTGCATACCAACTTTTCCTAGGCATAGCTCTTCTAGACATGTCAAATCTCCGATCCAGTATGGCACTTCAATCTTTGTTTCGCTGATGTTCAAGCACTTGAGTTGACTTAGTAGATGAATACTCTCTGGAAGTTCACTTCTGCTATTTCCAGCCAAGTCCAATACCATCAAGAACTTTAGATATCCTATTTCTTTTGGGAGCTCATGGATACCCATGCTTGTTAGTTTGAGGTGCCTCAAGTGAACTAACTTCCCAACATGCTCAAGACAATTAGCATAGTGTGAATTAGTGGGGCCATCCAAAGCTAGGACACGCAAAACTTAAAAGCATGAAAGTGATGGCAACATCTCAGGACTGCACATGGCATTAAGTGACCTTGCTTGTAGTGTGGATGTGCTAGCCAGAGGTCGGACCTTACGATGAACAACTAGCCTACGAGAGTTGCAATGTGAAGTTGTATATTGCTCGTCACTATCCAATACAGTAACAAAGTTTTCTTCCTTTGACAATAGGCATATCATATCAAGCATTATGTCATGGACACGACAACCAGTTATGATTCCATGATAAGGTATTTCTACCGGCATTATCATGCTTTTGTTCACCAACTCGTTGAAGTACCTTTCACCAATTTCAAATAGTCTTAACCCTGGTTCCTCGTGGATAAAACCTTCGGTGACCCATTTCCATATCAAACTATCTTTCGCAATCGGATGATCTTTAGGATATATGCTCAGATACAATAAGCAAGTCTTTAGGTGACAAGGGAGATCATAATAGCTAAATAAAAGTATCTTTCTTGTGTTTTCCACGTCTTCATTCTCTTCATGCCCAAAACCGATTGAGGTGTATACCTTAGACCAAAGCTCCACCGGTTTACTGACGAGCAAACTAGCTATTGTGATTATAGCCAACGGTACACCACCACATTTATGTAAAATTTTATTGTATACCTCTGACGGTAGATGATTAGGCTGATTTATTTTACCCCCAAATAATCTTCTATGAAATAAATCCTCCGATAAATCACGAGAAAGTGGTTGTAGCCTGTATACTTTACCAGTTCTTGTGGCAACTTCGAGTATACGAGTAGTTGTGACAATCCTGCTTCCACAATTAGTACACACCAAAGCGGTCTTGACTAGTTCCCAAGTTTTTTTATCCCATATGTCATCAGTGACGATTAAGTACCTGTCATCACCATCCATAATGCAAAAGATAACATAAATTAGGGAAACTATTTTACAAGGCATCTAAGTATGTAATGCTTTTTTAAACGAGGATGCATGAATGTCAACCACCACCTCGTTAAGGAATCTAAAGTTGGCATTATAGAATAAAGAAATGGAGGGGGTACCGGAGAGAGACATGCATGAACCAGCAGAGGCTGATCCAGTTTATCTACGAGAAGTCTATTTCTGATTAAGAAAAGTTCGCAATCCAGATACCTCCATCTATTAGATATTTTTGAATTGACATCTATCGTCAGAAGTTCAAGAATGTATAAATGTGAGGAAACATTCGACAGTAAGTCCCAACCCAAATGTAGCAAAGAAGGTAGGCAAACTTGATATTATACATTATTCCGCATAATGTTTTTTACAGTTTTTGAAAATATACAAGAATGACCATAGTCCATCCGAACCATTCTATAAGAGATGTCTCAAACATAATTTATCACTCATTTCTTCGCATGTGTGACGCTATCTTTGCCCCCATTTACTACTTGATGTATAGTATGAAACTACATATATAGTAGATGCATACCTCTTTATCGCATAGTTCATCAATCAGCTGTCTTTCATCCAACTCCCCATTTACTACATGAACTATATGAAATTAAATAATAGGGTGTTACCTCTTTTTCTCAAGTAATACTCGGATTTCATCAATCAACTGCCTTTCATCCAAACCAGGGTACATTTTCTTGCCAATTCCATAGAGAATGTCGTTGAGAAGTTTCTTCACGCTAGGGTGGCGTCCTACAAGAACAAAAGCACTGCAATCAAATCGTGCTTCAAGCTTATCATACATTGCTTTGGCAAGAGTTGTCTTGCCTAGGCCTCCGAATCCAAAAATAGAGAGTATCTTGAGTTGCTTGGACGTATCACCACCCCCATCACTCATCATCTTGGTTAGCTCATTCAATGAATCATCAATGCCAACGAGTTCTTTTTGGTCCTTGTATAGAGCTAATAGGCGAGGGTCAACGGTGGTTGTAACAACTAGATTAGTGACCACCTCATGGACCCTGTACCTATCACGACGGTCAGCCGCCTCCTGAACACTGACCTTGATACTTTTGATCTCGTCGCCGATGGAACGGCGTTTCATGAACTTGGTGAACAAGCCGCCCATCTTCTTCATGACTTGTTTGAGCATGTGTGGCTTGTCTTCAGGTTCAGGCCCCTCGACATGCACCAGGAACTTGTCGATGATATCCTCTATTCTGTACGAAAGTTCTCTGACCTCGTTAGCCCAGAGCTTGACTAGCTCGTCGAGCTGTTCCCGTGGCACGTCCCCGACCTTGCGGAGGGCAGCGTGCATGCTCTCCAGCTCTCTCTCGAGATGTTTTACATCATCCTTGACGCTTCTTTGCAGTTTGTACTCCTCCTTAAGGAGTTCGCCGAGCTTGGGGAGCAGGCTGCCCATGGCACCTGTTGCGTGGTCCATTGCTTGCTCTTAGCAGCTTGGTTTTTGGGTGCAATAATGTTTCCTTTCCTTTCGTGATGATGGAACGAGTGGCTAGCTAGAGTGTTTATAGATAGGATAGTACAGGCTACAGAGGGATAAGGCATCTACTCGAATTTGTGTGGACACTGGATAAGCCAGCTATTCATCCAGGGAAGGTTCACTACCATACGACCTATCAAAATCAGCAGCGGCTGCTATCACCCATTCCGCTGTAGGAATGAATCCTGTTTTGCAAATTTCATCAGCCTGCAGAAAAAACATATAACGCAAATCTTTCAGGAGCATTCTCTATCAGAGAACCTTTTACTCTTCAATTATACAACTCCGCTTACAAACTATTAACACTTTCTACTTTGGTCTTTTCTATGCTCCAGCAGACTTTTTTACTCCCGACTTGCTTCTTCCCCTTTCTGGTCTCCTTGGTGCTGTGGCGGTAGCCTCATTTTGGTTGTAATAAGGTTGTTTGGAGACTTGCACGGACGTTGCCATGTGATGTGTTTTCGTTAAGGAATTAATGGAAAGGGGTGAGGTCCGGTTGAAAAAGAAAGCAGAATTTTTTTAAAGGCCTCCAGCAGTGAGCAGACTATCACAACGGCTTTTGAGGATATCGTCTGCCACGGGACATGGAAGAGCTATGAAGGATCACCAGGCCCAACATAGCAATGTCTCCATAGCTCTTTCGATTGGCATCTCAATCTTTCAACCTTCTTCAACGGACCATGCCGTTCATCAGGAGGGACACGGACAATCCCAGTGATGGTGCTGAAGACAAGGTTTCTGCGGGTACTCGGTGAGAGCACAGCCATTGATTAGTCGTGGCCCAAAAGCAATGGAGGATAAAAGCAATGCGCCTCCATTAACAGGCACTGACGGCCACCCGTTGTAGGAATGAAACCTGATTCACAGCCACCCGTTGTATTCGGTTTTTCGAGAGCTGGTGTGTACATACGTAAGTTCTAGGTACTCCATAGTGCAGCATACACATATGACCAGATATCACCATGCCTGTGTACTTAGATAATCGTCTACTGATGACTGAACTTGTGGTGTACTAACGTCACCGCCTAAGGTCTCACTGTCCATCTATGTATACTCGCCGGTCACCGGAAGGATAACCCACATTAATTTTGTTTGTCTAATCAATCGGTAGGAGCCTAGTATCCTCAGATCACTATTTCTGAATTACTGTGATGCATGTGTGCTATCTGCAAACCAATGGGTCCATCTCAAAATCAACCGTCTCTAATGGTGGAACTCCCAAAGTATGAAAATAGAGAGAGAAAAGAAACTTGATGTGATAGGAGTCACATGAATATCAACGTTCATAAGCACCGGTCTATGGTTCACACATGGCTGGAACTGAAAGGTAGATCGAGAAAAAACCGTTCATCCACAGAATGGTTGCTTACAAGAAGTGGGCCCCCACAATGAGGAGAACTGGATGCCGATCGATTCAAGTGGGCACCAGTAGCCAGGAAGTGATGGCAAGTATATTTTCTTCTGAAAAGATTCTTGCCCATTCAATCCAGATTTAATATTCAACATGTGAGCAAAGCTGTTGTGCAATTGGCTCTTCATGTATAGACGCCCATTCATTTTCACTGTTCAAAGCCATATTTTCTATCCGTGGCTGCTATAAAATTTTCACCTTGGCTCGAGGTTGAAATTTCAGTGGAGTGTAGGTTTTCTTTTGGAAATTCAGAAGAATGCCGCTTTTTCTTTGGATATTCAGAAGAGTATTTTCCCGTCAACTTCTCACCTTATACAACTCTGCTTCAAGACTGTGGACCCGTTGGCCCCAGAACCCAGACCGGAAGCAATTATATTCCGTTTCAAAAAAAAAAATTGGTAGTGTTTATCTCCTGTAACCCGCTGTATAAATCTTGTATATCCGGCTTGCCGGTTGTGCCCTAGTGCACAGGTATATATAAACGTCCCGAGGCCACCATTTGGGTCGTGCCGATCCAATCTCCCTTTTCTCAAGTTTCACATGGTATCAGGTCATCTCGCGTAATTGCTCCATGGGTTCTCCTTCCGCCGGCGCCATGACCTCGCCTTCTCTGTCGGCCTCGCTCTCAGCGCCGTCCACCTCATCTGTTCCCGCTTAGCCTCATGCCCTCATCACGGTCAAACTCACCACCTCCAACTACCTTCTCTGGAAAGCCCAGATCCTTCCTCCCCTTCGCATCACCAACGTTACATGCTATGTTGATGGCCCCTCTCCCACCCCTCCTCGGCTACTTCCACCCGATGACAAGGTGGAACGTGCGCTCAACCCAGAGTATGTGGTCTGGTACCGGCAGGACCAGATCATTCTCAGCTACCTGCTTGCCTCTCTCACCGATGATGTGCTTCAGCAGGTCATCTGTTTTGATACTTCTCGTGCCATCTGGGCACATCTTGAGGAGATGTATTCCGCCCATTGTCGTGCTAGCGTTGTTCGGATCAAGCTTGACATGGCCAACTTCCGCAAGGGCAATCTCTCCATGATGGACTACTTCGTCAAGATCCGCTCCTACGCTGATGAGCTAGCGGCGGCCGGCCATCCCATGCGGGACGACGGCATCATCACCGCCATCATCATCGGGCTCGAAAGCGACTATGAGCCCCTCATCACTGTTGTTACGACTCTGATTGATGAGATGATCCTTGGGGAGCTCTACTCTCACGCTCTCTCCTTTGAGTGTCGTCGCGAGTATCATTCTGCTCGCCTTCATCTCCACGCCGGCGACTCTTCTGTCAAATACGTCGCCCGCAACAAGACCGACAACAACAACAACACTCGCGGCAAGGGCAACTATCGTGGCAAGGGCCGCGGTAATCAAGGTGATTGCAGTGACTACAACAACAATAACCGCGGTGGCTACCGCGGTGATCGCGGCGGCAATCACCAGCAGGGTGACTATGGCGGCAACCGTAGTGGTGGTGACCGCGGTGACTACGGGGGTGGTGGTGACACCCGTGTCCAATGCCAACTCTGTCGTGGCCCTCGGCACTATGCTTGGGAGTGTGGCCAGCGCTACAACCACACATTTCAACCAGAACACTCCAAGATGGCGGGACTCGCTGCTGCCTCGCCTCCTTCCATCCTTGGTGACCCTGCGTGGTTCACGGACATGGGGGGCACCGACCATATCACCTCTGATCCGGATCGTCTCACCGTAAGGGAGAAATATGCCGGGAGGGACCGCATCCGTACGGCCGATGGCTCAGGTTTGCACATAGCTCATCGTGGTCATGCGATTCTTCCCACACCCTCTGCCAATCTTCAGCTTCGCAATATTCTTCATGTCCCCAATGCGGATAAAAATCTTCTTTCTGTTAATCGTCTTGCTGTTGATAATCATGCTTATCTAAAATACTATCCTACTCATTTTCTCATGAAGGATTTGACCACCAAGAGGGTTCTTCTTCAAGGCAGATGTGAAAACGGGCTCTATCCTATTCGGCCGATGCAGTCCCATGCCTTGTCCTCCGTTCGGCTCTCTGCTGAAGATTGGCATGCATGGTTTGGCCATCCATCGTCTCAAGTCGTTCATCATATCTTGGCGTCCATTAAACTAGCGTCCTCTAGTCAGTCTCTGACCAATGTCTGTCATGCATGTCAGCAAGGCAAAGTGCATCAGCTTCCCTTTCCTAGATCGTTGAGTGTTTCACCTTTTCCTTTGGAATTAGTGTTTTCAGATGTGTGGGGACCTGCTAAGACTTCATCTAGCGGGTTCCAGTACTATGTTTCATTCATTGATGATTATAGCAAATTTGTTTGGATTTATCTTCTCAAGAGGAAACGTGATGTGGTTGACGTTTTTCATGATTTTCTTGCCCATGTAGAATGACTCTTGTCCCGTAAAATTCTATGTGTCCAGTCTGACTAGGGCCGGGAGAACGAAAAACTTAGCAACACATTTTTTCGCCAACTTGACATTGCTCATCATGTCTCCTGTCCACACATACATCAACAAAACGGTTCCGCTGAAAGAAAACACCGCTACATCGCCGACATGGGTCTCTCCCTCTTATCTCATGCGTCTATGCCCTTGCATTTTTGGGATGAGGCATACCTCTCTGCTTGCTACCTCATCAATAGAATCCCTAGTCGTGTCATTGGTAATCTTAGCCCCATGGAAAAAGTATTCCACCAAAAACCTGACTATGTCTCTCTTCGAACGTTTGGGTGCGCATGTTGGCCCAACTTGCGTCCCTACAATACCCATAAACTTGCCTTTCGCTCTCAACGATGTGTGCTTGTAGGGTATAGCATCCGGCACAAAGGATAAAAATGTCTCCATCACTAGTAGGAAAAGGGGTTTTTACCCCGGTTCATAAGGGCCTTTAGTCCCGGTTCTGGAACCGGGACTAAAGGGTCGTTACTAATGCCCTAGCCCTTTAGTCCCGGTTCTTACACGAACCGGGACTAAAGGCCGTCCACGTGGCCGGTGCGGGGAGCCCAGGCAGGAGGGCCTTTGGTCCCGGTTGGTGCCACCAACCGGGACCAATAGGCAGGGCCTTTTGTCCCGGTTGGTGTCACCAACCGGGACCAATAGGCATCCACGCGTCAGCAGCTGGCAGGAGCTGAGGTTTTTGTTTTTTTGAAAGGGGGTGGTTTAGGGGTTTTGGGGGGTTAATTTAGGTGTTTCATATATTGTGTTAGCTAGCTAATTAATAGAGAGAAGTGTCCTCTCTTATCTCCGTGCTTGGTCGACGCTACGTACTATATACGTATGGAGAGGAGTAGACACGCTAGCTAGTAATCAAATGAAGGAAACAGAAGATCGTCATGAACATATGCATACAGAGAGAAGTGATAACGACCACCTCTCCTTCTCCGAGATATTGGTCGAACAAGAAGTTCTCGTATATCTAAAGCAGGCTTACGGGACTAAAGGGGGGGCATTGGTCCCGGTTGGTGCCACCAACCGGGACCAAGGGCCTTGCGCTGCCCGCGGCCAAAAGTTTAGTCCCACCTCGCTAGTTGAGAGGGGCTCGGAGTGGTTTATAAGCCCCACTGCGGCTGCCCTCTCGAGCTCCTCTCAAATGCAGGCTTCGGGCCTAATGTCACACTGTGCTGTCTGTGGGCCTATTGGGCGTTCTGCGCGCCTGAATCCTGGGCCAGGTTGGGTTTCTAGTCGTATTCAGGCCGTGGTGGCCCAATAGGTGGCAGTTTTTTAATTTTTTTTCCAGTTTTTTGGTTCTGTTTTTTGCATTATTTATTTTCTTTTGTTTTTTGCTTTATTTTTTAATTCTTTTTGCTTTTAGGTTAGCAAAATTATAAACTGTCTGTTAGTGCCATTAGTTTTAGAAAAAATATAAACTTTCTATTAGTGCCATTAGTTCTTTATGAAAATTCTTTTTGCTGTATTTAGTTTTTTTGTTTTCTTTTTTGCTATATTTATTTTGTTTTGTTTCTACTTACAACAAAAAACTTATTTATTTCATTTTATTTTGTTTCTAATTATTTTTTATTTTACTTTATGATAATTCTTTTTGCTATTAAAGTTTCTATCAGAAAAAGTTCTTTATGAAAATTCTTTTTGCTTTTAATGATTAAAAATAAAAAAGAGGCGCAATGCTCGTTGATTTGCTTCAAGCCTTTCGGAATAGTGTAGACTGCACTGCACATAGCTTGATGCAGTCTACCATATTCCTCAAGGCTTGAAGCTAAGCAACGTGAGCATTGCGCCTCTTCTTCATCGTCTCTGCACTCAGGGCTTATAAACCGCTCCTAGTGCCCCTCAGCTAGCAAGGTGGGACTAAAAAACTGCTTAGTAAGAAACTCTAGTACCGGTTCGTGCCACGAACAGGTACTAAAGGTGCTCGTGGGGCCACAACCTCATTAGTACCGGTTCGTGGCACCAACAGGGACCAAAGGGTGGAATTGGTCCCGGTTCGTGCCACCAACCGGGACCAATGGCCTTGCACAGCGGCGTGGTGGTGAGTTTAGTCCCACCTCGCTACCTAAGAGAGAGCCGCACCTGTTTATAAGGTGCGGTGCGCCTGAGCTGTCGAGCTCCTCTCTAAAGCAGGCTTACGGGCCTAACCTCTCTGTACATGCCTGTGGGCCTACTGGGCCTTCTACGGGCCTCAATCCTGGCCCATGGATGGGTTTCTAATCGTATTCAGGCCGTGGTGGCCTAGTAGGTGGCATAATTTTTTTCCTCTGTTTTTTCTCTTTTGCTTTATTTGTTTTGTTTTGTCTCTACTTACAACAAAAAACTTATTTATTTTATTTCTAATTACTTATGTATTTTACTTTAATTATTTTATTTTTATTTATTTTACTGCTGCTATTTTTATTTATTTTACTGCTGCTATTTTTACTTAATTTATTAAGGTTTATTTATTGTAGTTACTATAGTTTATTTTATTTTATTTTATTAAGGTTTACGAGCTGTGGGAGGGACGAGGGGTGGCGACGTGCTGTGGGACACGATGCAGGGGCCGAGGAGGGAATTTAGGGTTAAGTTTTTATACGGGAACGGTTAGACGGGCTTTAGCGGGCTTTCACCGGGCTTGTGGGGTTTTACCAGGTCATCGATGAGAGTTTCCTAAAATATCATTAGAAATCCGTCATGGATTAACATGTTTCTTGTAGTGATATGTCGAGCACAATGAGTGGTGATCCTCCGGCCTCCCACTCGCACGCAACCGCCGCCACCCTCCCGCTAGCTCGCCGCCGCCGTCGTCACCAGTCCCGGCCATGGCGCCGCCGCTGCCGTCGTGCCCCTGAAGACCTATTCATCTTGTCTGAAGGTGATCCTGTGTTAGATCCTCCACTTAACCCGCGTGGACCGGCTCGTGGGTCACTGACAGTGGGTCCCTTGGGCCCACTGGTCAGGTTTGACCAGTCGCCCCCGCCTCCTTCCTCCTCTGGCCGAACTGAGGTGGGGCTCCGGCGATCAACGCCGGCGAACGGCGGCTCCTCGCGGGGTCCTGAGGGCGGGGATGGATCCGCCAGGCCGGGGCGGTCCTCCTGGTGGTCGAGGAGGTGGCGAGGATGGAGGGAGTCGCCGGCGGCGAGCTCCGCGGCGGACGGCAGCTTCGGGAGGTTTGGGTCTTTGGCCTACGGTGGTTCCCCGACGCAACTGAGGGTTTGGGCGGCTCCGCACGGTCGAGGGGAGGAGGATGGTGGTGCTATACG
>NC_057814.1:3232419-3255387 GCF_018294505.1 Triticum aestivum
TCTAGTTGCGACTGAATGGACCGGAGGGCGGCGGCGGCTGTACTGGCCGGAGATGGGGAAGAAGACCCTCCCTGGTCGATTGCCTGCTATGGGGGTGCTAGGTGGGGTGGCTTGAGGTCGCCTGAGGGACTGGACGAACTCGGGGGCTCCTTATATAGGCGGCCGGAGTCGGTTCCAACGGCGGCCGTGGATAAGAACGGCGAACCGCCGTTCTCTAGCCTGCAGGACGTCGTGGCGGCGACGGGCACTAGTGGACGAGCTCGCGGATAAGCTTGGACTGCTCCAGAGGCGAGCTGGCGAGCGGCTGTGGCTCGGGCGGCGCCGTCCATGGCAGGGGCCTGCTGTGGCCGGCCGTCGTGCCCCTGAAGACCTATTCATCTTGCCTGAAGGTGATCCCGTGTCAGATTCTGCACGATACCTCATCACTACAACACGTCGGCGACGGTGTATGAGGCGTCCATGGCCCTGGTGGCGCCTTCAAGGGAGGACGCATGATCTTCAAGGGAGGACAGGCCATCAGATTCATCCACTTGGTAGCGTCTTTGTTCATCCAGGTTTGACGATTCATCTTTTCATTATCTAGTCTCTCAGGGATGTCAAACGTACCCTCAACAACTAACGTCAGCATTTATTTTGTTCTGTAGTGAACCCCCTCGATGAATGCATGTCTGTTGCCGTGGCTAGAGAAAATTCTACATATCCACATCCTGATAACCAACAAGATAAGTAGCAGCTTTGATATGGAGGTAATTTCCTTCACTGCGTGCTTTTTCTTTGTGCCCTTTACTGTACTGCAGTAGCATTTGCTAAATTGCATTGAGAGAATAGGACGGCACAACAAGCTAGGGCTTCAAGAAAACCAACCAAATTCCTTTTTTTTTGGATCAACTAACCAAATTGATGTAATAGCACGATCCGCAAGACCTAGAAGGGATCTACACATGACATCGGTGGCTTCTCCTCCGCCTGCTATTTGCCGCTTTGACACTGTTGACAGATCCGAGTTCCACCTGCTAGGCTCGAATGGTAGATGTTACGGGCAACTGTATGTGAATCCCACTCCAAGGGATCGCCCTTCTCTATCCCAGATATGGCGGTTATGGAGTTGATGGCTCGTGTTTTTTTTCTCTTTTGCTTTATTTTTTTGTTTTGTTTCTACTTACAACAAAAAACTTATTTATTTTATTTCTAATTACTTATGTATTTTACTTTAATTATTTTATTTTTATTTATTTTACTGCTGCTATTTTTATTTATTTTACTGCTGCTATCTTTACTTAATTTATTAAGGTTTATTTATTGTAGTTACTATAGTTTATTTTATTTTATTTTATTAAGGTTTATTTAGTTTTATTTATTTTATTAAGGTTTATTTATTTTATAAATATAAAAAATGAACATAGATGCGCTTATAGAGAAAATTAAACCTAAATTCACAGTAAATTTCAATTTACTGTGAATTTAGGTGAAATTCCCTGTATAAGGGCATCTATTTTCACTTTAAGAGAAGCTCAACAAGGCATAGAGGGACGGGCTTATAAACTGGTGTGAGCACCCTTCGGTTGGCGAGGTGGGACTAAACACTGGCCGCAACTAGGACCAGCCCTTTAGTCCCGGTTTGTGGCATGAACCGGGACTAAAGGGTGGTGGGCCAGGAGCGTGGCCCATTGGTCCCGGTTTGTCCCACCAACCGGGACCAAAGGGTCCGGACGGACCGGGACCAATGCCACCACGAGGCCCGGCAGGCCCCTGGCCGCACGAACCGGGACCAATGCTCACATTAGTCCCGGTTCGTGACTGAACCGGGGCTAATGTGAAAACTGCCCTGTGACCTAAGCCCTGTTTTCTACTAGTGCATGTACCCACCGCTCGCATCTACATATCACGTGACGTTGTGTTTGACGAAAAAGTTTTCCTTTTGCTCATACACGGCCCTTTCGGCCCACCCAGGCCCGGCCCTAAAATCCAGGGCCTAGGCCCGATGGGCTTGCCCGTGGGCCGGGCTTGGGCCTGAGTTTTGAGCCCATCAATAGGGCTTGGACGGGCTTGGGCTTGGCATATTGGCATTTTAAGGAAGAGGCCCGACCCACGTCCCTAAGCCCTAAGGTCTTTTTACCACATGGGCCGGGCTTGGGCTTGAAAAGTAGGCCCGACGGTAGGGCCTAGGAGGGCCTGGGCCTCAGTTTTCTAACGTGGGCTTTTTTAGGCCCGGCCTGGCCCATGGCCAGATATAGCTATGATCCATCCAAATGTGCGTTCCTGGCTCTACGTGAACCTGCCAATCATCGTGAAGCTCTTCAATCCCCTGAATGGCGCGAGGCCATGCAGGCAGAACTTGATGCTCTTCACCAAAATGGTACATGGACTCTTGTTGCCTCACCGCCACGCGTTAACATTATTGACTTGAAGTGGGTCTACAAGATTAAACACAAGGCCGATGGTTCTGTTGATCGCCTCAAGGCTCGTCTTGTCGCTAAGGGGTTCAAGCAATGGTATGGGTTGGACTATGATGATACCTTCAGTCCCGTTGTCAAACCTGTTACTGTACGCCTAGTACTCTCCATGGTTGTTTCACGTGGTTGGTGTCTGCGACAGTTGGATGTCCAAAATGTGTTCCTACACGGCATTCTTCAGGAGAACGTATACATGCGCCAACCTCCTGGCTGTGAGGATCCTTCTACCCCTCGCTACTTGTGCAAGCTCAAGAAGGCCCTCTATGGTCTCAAACAGGCTCCTCGCGCGTGGTATTCTCGGTTAAGCTGTGGGCTTCAACAACTTGGTTTTCTGGCATCGAAGGCTGACACATCACTTTTTGTCTTCAACTGTGCTGCTGTCACTATTTTCATGCTTGTCTATGTTGATGATATCATCGTGGCCAGCTCCTCTCCATCTGCTACCACCAAGTTACTTGCTGATCTTCAAGCCTCGTTCGCACTCAAGGATCTTGGCCCCTTGCATTATTTTCTTGGAGTTCAAGCGACGTCCTCGCCAGGGGGCATTGTTCTGTCTCAACAGAAATATATTGGCGATATACTTCACCGTGCAAACTTGGAAAACTGCAAGATATCAACCACGCCCATGTCTTCGAGTGAGAAAATTAGTAAGGACAGTGGTGGATCACCTCTTGGACAGGACGACATCACTAAATATCGGAGTCTGGTTGGGGCACTTCAGTACTTGACACTCACAAGACCAGATATCTTCTTTGCAGTTAATCGAGTCTGTCAGTTCTTACATATGCCTACCACTGTGTATTTTTTAGCTGCCAAACATATCCTGACGTACTTGAAACACACACGTGATATGGGTCTCTCCATACGGAGGTCCCCCTCCTTATTACTGAGCTGTTTCTCAGATGCAGATTGGGCTGGATGCAGTGATGATCGTAGATCCATGGGTGGCTTTGCAGTATTTCTTGGACCCAATCTTGTGTCTTGGAGCTCAAGAAAGCAAGCCACTATCTGACGCTCTAGTACCGAGTCTGAATACAAAGCCTTGGCAAATGGAACAGCTGAAGTGATCTGGATACAATCTGTCCTTGGCAAGCTTGGAGTCTTTATGTCGCAACCTCTAGTTTTGTGGTGTGACAACCTGGGAGCTACCTATCTATCTGCCAATCCGGTATTTCATGCCAGAACAAAACATATAGAGGTGGATTTTCACTTTGTGCATGAAAAAGGGTCGCGGCTAAGGCTCTTGACGTAAGGTTCATCTCTTCCAAGGTGCAAACTGCTGATATCTTCACTAAACCATTGGTAGAACCATCGTTTGTCTCAAATAGACACAATCTTAATCTTCTAGCACGAAGTTTAGATTGAGGGGGGGTGTTAAACACGTAGATGTTGTATAGGAGTTGGTTAGTATACCTTATCTCCTGTAACAGCCCGCTGTATCTATCTTGTATATCCGGCTTGCTGGTTGTGCCCTAGTGCACATGTATATATAAACGTCCCGAGGCCACCCGTTGGGTCGTGCCGATCCAATCTCCCTTTTCTCAAGTTTCACAGGTAGTACATGAAGAAGGGCTTAAAACTCATCAACGTTTCTCTAGCTTCTTCGGCCTTGTGTTCCAGCAGACTATCCCGGCGACATTTGAGGATCTTGTGTGCATCCACACATCGAAGAGTTCTCACAGACCGGACAACGGCAGTGTCTTCATAATCCATCCCAGGGCCGGAGTTGGGCACCAAGGTCCGTGACCCATAATCCACCCCAGGAGCCGCCGTCGGACGACGACCGACCCACACAGCGCGGCAAGCCCGTGCAACCACGGAAGCCACAAGAGAGGAGAGGCGGAGGTGGTGGCTCCTCGCCACGGACGTGGTGCGCTTGCGGCGGCTCCTCAGCGTGGACAGTATCCTTTTAGACTTTTTCATCCTAGTTTAGTTTATCTATTATTTGTGAAATAGTCCTTGCAGTTTACCAGAAAACCGCTGCCACCTAAGTGGTTTACCCATTGTCTCTGGTTTTGGACAAAACATGTCCGGTTTTGAAACATGAGGGATGAAATGTTGCCGGAAATAAGATGAGGGACCAAATATCTACTTGTTGTAAACATGAGGGATGAAAAACATAGTTTTCTCTTTTTTTTTGCCCATCTAAATCATGACACACTCTCTCAAATCTGAATTATGCATCGGCGCTAAGCTTTCTAAAAAAAAAAGTTCCACAAACAAGTCACGTGCATACGTGCGAATCAATACAAAGGATGTTATTCAAAACCATTATTCAAACCATAAATGAAAATAATGATGTACACCCTTCTGTGTGTAAATGAGAGCACGTGGACGCCAATCTCATTGTATTCCGCCAGTAAAGTTGTTGAATGAGAGATACAATTTTGTAAGATGAATAAGGTTAGCAAACTGAGTTATGCCACCTTGGAAATTGTTATGGCTGAGGTCCAAGATTCGGAGCTGTCGGAGGTTTCCAATCCATCCTTTGTACCACTTAAATAATTTCCACCTAGTGTCAAGTTAGTTAAGGCACTAATAAGATTTCCGATACTTTGGGGTACTTGTCCCGATAAGCTGTTTCCAGCTAACAAAAGTGTATCAAGGCCGGATGATAGGTTACCAACAAACTGGGGAATATATCCCTGCAACTGATTGTAAGACAGTGATAGCCAATTCAGAGATCGGCTGTTTCTCAGTTGATTTAAGAATTCCCAGTCTCTGGTTTCCCTCGCTTCAAGCTGGTTATGCTCAAAGTTTCGAAAGATCAGACTTGAGAGCTTTCCAAAAGAGGTAGAAATTTGTCCGGTGAAACTGTTATTTGATAAATCTATCACTTCTAACATTGTAGCGTTGCCTAGGGAAGCTGGGATGCGACCATGAAACATATTAAACCCCAAGCTTAGATGTTGGAGAGAACCTGAAAGATTCAAGATGGCATGCGGAAATTCGCCTGAAAGCTTATTATCGCCCAGGTATAACTCTTTTAATTGCTGCAATTGCCCAAGCTCATCAGGAACGCTCCCCTCGAGTTGATTTGATCGAAGATAGATATATTCTAGATTTGGAAGAAAGCCTAAACTCGGAGGAATTCGACCCACTAGTAAGTTTTGGAGAGAACCAAGTAGATCAAATTCGAAAGGAGGCCTAGTTTCGGAGGGATTTGACCAACTAACAAGATTGTGGAGAGATCTAAGACGGACAGATTTGAAAGGAAACCTAGTTCCGGAGGGATTGGACCCGCTATGGAGTTTTCAGAGAGGTTTAGGTAGGAAAGATGTGAAAGAAAGTCCTGTTTTCGAGGAATTTGACCCACTAGCGAATTTACGGAGAAATCTAAGTTGGCCAAGCTGGAACACTTAAGTGAATCAGGAATCGTCCCACGTAGATGGTTGTCGTACAGGTAAAGTGTGTCTAGTTGTTGGAGACAGTCAAGGGTAGGTACGGGGCCAACAAAGTTATTAGATGAAAGGTCGAGCTTTCGAAGGAAGGTCATGTTTCCAAGAGAGGAGGTGATTTGTCCTGCTAAATCCACCCCGGTGAGGACAAGGCGCGAGACCCGAAACGGTGGTGTCGTGGTGCCGTTTACACCATTCCACCGACAGAAGTGGGTGTTGTTGCTCCAGTTGCTTAATGCTCCTTGTGGATCGTCGGTGACGCCATGCTTGAAGTCGAGCAGCGCGTGCAAATCGACGACGCTGCTGCTCTCGTGGATTGTTGCGCCATCGGCGTCGCCGACTCCGCTATTGCAGAGCAGCGGTAGTGCCAACAGCAATAACATGGCCAGCTGTTCTGGAGAACACATGAGGCATCACCCGTCACCTGCAAATTGTAAACCATAAACTTGGTGGCATGATATGAACTGCATGTATAGTAGTGTTAGGTTGATGCTGCCAAAAAAAAAAACTACTCTACGGAGCAGCTTTTGCAAATGTTTACAAGCAAAAAGACTGTGCACCTCTCGCGTTTCTACCTGGTTT
Source organism: Triticum aestivum (assembly GCF_018294505.1). NCBI lineage: Eukaryota > Viridiplantae > Streptophyta > Magnoliopsida > Poales > Poaceae > Triticum > Triticum aestivum. The sequence goes on from NC_057814.1 coordinate 3,238,853, forward strand.
TGCCGCGAGCGAGACTCACATCTACTATGGAGGCTGAGTAAATTTGGATGATGCTCAGCTGGCTGAATCGGTTGCTAGTGGTTTATAAATACTAGTTGAAGGCACGTGCTATGCACGTGTTCTTCACTCACTCATTTTTTATATGAAAAATGTGGCTTATTCAGATGCTGCCGACATTGCTAGTTTAGTACTCCATCAGTACAGAAATACTTGTCATCAAAATAGATAAAAAGGAATGTATCTGGACGTATTTTTTTCTAGATACATCTCTTTTTATTCATTTTGATGACAAGTATTTTCGAACGGAGGGAGTATTATGTAAGAGCATCTCCAGCCGTTGGCCCCCCAGGGGGCACCTAAAATCGCCGCCTGGGGGCGAGCCGGTGCAAAAAAAGGCCAAGGTTAAACACGGCTAAATTTCGGCAAACTTTAGCATATATTAGACACGTTCGCGGCTTACATAGCAAATATATCTAAAAAAGAAATAGCTGAACGCGGAGTAGTCGCCGTCGTCGCCGCCATCCTTGCTGCCGCCGTCGTCGGCGGCCTTCTCCTCCTTGACGCGGCCGTCCCTGCTGGACCCTTGCCCGGCGTCGCCATGGCGGACTGGTGGTGGCGGAGGCGGCGCGTCGTCGTCGTCGCTGTTGTCGAGGACGACGACTCCTCCTTCGTCGCAGCCCCGGCGGCGCTGCTCGAAGCGCCGTAGGGCGGCGCACTGGCGCTCCCCCTCCATCTTCAGGAAGTCCTTGCGCGCCCATTTCAGGGCCGCCTCGTCGTCGAGCTCCACATCGCCATGCTCCGTCTTCACGGCGGGGAGCCCCGACTCCGTTTTCACCTGCGCGAGCCCTGGCTCCGTCTTTGGCTTGACGAAGCGCGGAGGAGCCGACGAGGAGGCGCGCCGGCCGCCCTCGTTGATGACGATGCCGGTGCTGCGAGTGCGCCGGCCGAGCGGCGTCTCCGCCACGGGCTCGGCCTTGACGCCGATCGAGCAGCACCGGAGAGCCGGAGGAGTGGGAAGAAGATCGTGAGGAGGAGTGCGAGGAGGAGCCAAACCTCCTGGGCATCCATTGCCCGGCGCGTCGGTGGTGGGCCGGGGCGGCCGCCGGGGGAGCGTATGCCAGCGGCGGGTCGTTGCCGCCCTCAAGGTGCGCCAGCACGCCCTCGAGCGTGTGGCCGGGGACGCCCCATCACACGCGGCGCCCCTCGCTGTTCTTCGTGCCGCCCACCACCGACGCCCCGTTGGTGGACGCCAGCCTCTGCTCCTGACGACACTCGAAGTACGCCGCCCACGCCGCGTGGTTGTCGGCGGCGTACTGGGGAGGGCGAGCTGCTTGTCGGTGAGGGAGGCGCGCACGAGCTCGACCTCGGCGGTGACGTTGGGGGGCACGCCACGGCGTCGGGCAACGGGGGAACAGGCACTCCCCCATTGCTGAGCCTGCACCCCGTCGGCCCGGCGCGCATGTCCAGCGGCGCCGGGATGTTGGCCTCGAACAGGAGCCACGACTCCTGTTCGTGGAGCGAGCGGCGGCCGAAGCCGTTGGCCGCCGCAGCGTCGCGGGGGAAACGTGCGGCCATCTGGTGTCGGAGTGAGGGAGGGCTCGGCGGCGGCGCACGGGAGAGGGAGAGGGAGGGCTCGGCGGCGGCGCACGGGAGAGGGAGAGCTCGGCGGCTAGGGCTGGTGTGGCCAGAGGCGAGGGAGGCCACCGCCTTATATAGCCGCGCCCGTGTGTACGCGTGGCGGGAGGGGAGGCGTCGCCGCGCCGCCCCGTGACGCGCCGCCTGTGAGGAATCAATGGCAAGGCTGACCGGCGGCGGTAGCGTGGCAGCCTTGGCATTGATTCCCGCGGGAACCGAGGCGATGAGGGCGACGAAGCGCCCGTCTCGCTGACTCGGCGGGCCCGCGGCTGCTTCGTGGCAAAACCACTCGCCCCGGCGCCCTCGGGCGCCCCCCAGCGCGCTGGGTTCGGCCTGGGTCCGCCGGCGCTGATTTCGGCCTAGGCCGGCGAAATCTGGCTCGTGGGGGCGTGACTGAGCCGTTTTTTCGATGCCGGCACGAAAAAATCGCTTGGGGAGGCCGCTCTGGGGCATGGCTGGAGATGCTCTAAATCACGTCCGAAGGATTGTCAAGTTGCTCTGTTCGAAACATTGTAGATACGTGCTTTGTGTACAAGCTAGCTGTTTATGGGATAGAAGATTAGTTAGTCTAGTCGGTTTTGCTTGCCGAGCATAGCCACAGAAGATCTTGAATAGCAGAGTTTCAGCAGCACGTGTGTGGGACCATTTGGAGCCGCGAGGATTCCAGAAAGGTCATGGAGTTGTTTTGGCGCCTGTCCGTACATAGCGAATCCAAAAAATGTCAACCGTTAGATCTATTCGGCAAGGCACTGATGAATCGTGGATATTCATCTTATGCGACAAATCTATGGCTTGTAATTGCTCTGGAGTCATGGTGGGCTTCTAATCCAAATTAAAAAAATTATGTACTATAGTAGTACAGATATTTACAGCAGCCTCGCATCCACACACCATCTCATCTCAAATTCTCGAGCCTTATCTTCTTTAGGCTAATCATAATGAGAGTAACTTAGCTAGTAACATAGCGCACTTTAAATTTTTTTTGCTTACGTGGCATGTAGTTAATGATAAGTGGTAACATAATATGTTACTGTAACATAGCGCTTCCCAAGACAAGGTGAGTCTACAAGCTAATAAATAAAGTCCTTTATGACACTACTACTATGTTATTTTGCACTATGAAGGTAGTAACTTAGACTAGTGTCATATGCATGACATTACTATAAGTTACTCGCCACTATGACCAGCCTTAGCTTGACCTCCGCCTGGACACTACCTTTCACCGCTTGTTGTTGTTTGAGCTGTCAAGGTTGTTGCGACATGTATGGTCTGGAATCCCATAGGTGATAGGTCCACCGATTGTGCCGCTATATACATTCTCTTCCGGGACCGGGCAATGATCTTCTAATTAGTTGATGTGCCGCCTATCTCAACAGATTCCATTAATGACAAACATCACCATGTGGAGCCTTTTACTGGTTTATGATTTGAGATTTAACAGTTATTAGTCCCATTGTCCTGTTCTCTATGGATTCCACTTATTCGCTTGCCCCCATCCATGTGCTACTTAACAGACGAACATGAGACACACTGAAGCAACTAAGAACTTTTTTTGGAACATACGAAATATGTGTTAAGCACTGTTGAATTTTTAATTTTTTTTGAGCAATATGCATGTCAACCATCTAATCTAAGGCTGTAATAAATAAACCATCCTGAAACAAACCAGAAAGCGACACGATATGAAACAGCTAGCTGCGGTTTAGGTCAATTAAATATGTTAGCTCAATCTTAGCAGCTGGTTTGTGGGTTGATAATTGGTTGTACTAATGATTCCTTTCCTTTTGTGATGAGGAGATGTGCGGCTACGGTCTACCTAGAGTCTTTATAGCTGAGATAGAACAGACTATGACGGAGAAGACAACTACTGGAATTTGTGTGAACATCGTCTAAGTTTTGGCATATCAAGACTTGTTCAAAGGAAGCTTCTATTCGCACATCTAAATCTCAATGCCTCCTGGTCTGTACCATTTGATGTGCAGAAAAGTTGGAATGATCGGGATCTGAATTGGTGCGTAAATTCCATAGATTAAAATATCCCATGAAATAGCTGCGATAGCTGCGCTATAGCTATCCGGGAGCCTTGCCGCTACGGTATGGCGGTTGCCGTGAAATCCTCCACATATCCCTCTAAATGGCTCAAAAATCAGCAAAACCCTCCAAAATCATCTTTCCCACTAGAAAATTTTCCGCTATTTGCCGCGATTGCCCGCTATGGTGGCCGCTATAGCTGCTGGGAGAGGCCGCTGCGATACCGTTTCTCCCGCGATTTTAATCTAAATTCACTAGAAGACTTGTACATATTTTTGAAGTATATTCATTCATGGAAAGTTCAAGTTAGTTGCTTGTGGCAAAGGACTGAAAGGAGTATTTTGCATGAAATTCCAAATAAAAAAAAACAGTTGAGATCAGCCTCATCAAAAATTAAATTTGTTTAGAAAATTGCCTGCATTTCAAAATGATCACAAGCGGGCACTGATGGCTGCTGTATCGTTTGCACATTTCAGTCCTTTGCCTCAAGGTTGGAGATTCAGAAAAGTATAATTCTCTCTTGTTTTGGATGGACATTTAGAAATGTTTTCTTCTTTCCCTTCAACTCATAAGCATACACTTTGGCGACATCAAGCGAAATCAGTAGCGGCTACTGTCAGCGGTTCGCTGTAGGAATGAACCCCAATCTGCAGATTTCATCACCCTGCAGAACACATAACATACTCCTAGTAGATCTTAGTCGACATGCCCTTCCACTTTCAACAGCATCCGGCATCACATGACCTTTCTCACATACACGTAACTTATGTCCGGCAGGGCTGTAGCCGGAGCGGCAGGTGGCGGCGATGGCCATGCTGCAGCCGCTGAACCTACGGTCGGCTTCATATCGCGGTGGTGCTTCTGGTCTTGTTCTACATCACGCAGGCGCTCGGTACGGCGACCCGGGGCTTGCAGGTGGTGGTCATCTCCTCCGTCGGAGGTGGTCAGCCAGAGGCAGGGTGGTCGGATCTCAAGATCCGTCATCTAGTCTCGGCTGCAAGTTGGGGATACATAGTTGCCGGTGAAAACTGAGCTGATGGTAGGCGATGGCGACGCTCTGCGCCGTTACTTTGATGAAGACATTGTCGTGTAACTACTGTCGACCCGTTTGTGTTGCTCCAAGGGAAACCCTATGATCTGGTCTTACAGATCGAACGATGGCGCCACTTCGGTGTCGTTTCTCTCTTGGGAGCATCGTTTGTGGAGTAGCGCTGGAAGTCAGTGACAGGACGTGGAGCGGCTTCGTCTTGCACGGAGCGTCGATGGAGATGTCAAGTCATGCCTGGCCGACAGGTGCTACACTGTGTCATGCCTGTTCTGCAGGTGCTACGCACGACAGATCTTCCAGAGACTTCAAGCTGTGTCGGCTGGTGGTAATTGGCGGCATGGTGCTGTGGTGTACCGGCGGCGACCGCGATGTGCTCAGCAGTTTGCATGAAGGGAGGTGGTGCCGGTGGGCGCCATGGTGGCGTCGACAAATGGCCGGACTGGCAAGGATGATGCGGATCTCTTTTCTGAAGATGGGTTAGCGGTTCGATGATGGTGGCGGCTTCTAAAACGTGTGGATTTGGTATATGCTTTAGGTTTGCTGCACCGGTTATAGTTTCCGGTACATTACGTGGATGGATCAGCAACAACACTGGTTTTAGACACTAATAGAAAACAGGGTTTGGTTGAAGCCAGGAATATGACTTTAATCCCGGTTCACTCATGAACCGGGACCAAAAGTTGCATCGGTCCCGGTTCGTGAGGCCAGGACACCGGCCGGGCCTCGGGGACCATTGGTCCCGGTTCGTGTGACCCCTTTGGTCCCGGTTCCAAACACGAACCGGGACCAATGGGCCTTGCTCCTGTCCGCTCCTGGCCCAACACCTTTGGTCCCGGTTGGTGGCTGGAACCGGGACCAGAGGTTGTCCTTTAATCCCGGTTTAAGACACAAACCGGGACTAAAGAAAAGCCTATATATACCCCTGCCCGTGAACAGAGCCATTGCTATATTTTTTTGGCCGGCTTGGAGAGGAGAGGTGTGTGTTGCTCTAGCTCACCTGCTATGCACATGAGGTGTTCGATGAAATGTCCGAGCCACACTTAAACATTCTCCTCTCCAACTTCCTTGTCCAAGCTCCATTTTTCTCAAGATTTGTCTAGTCCCGTCCCCGTCCTCACCACCGTCGATCACCCGCGCCGATCTCGTCGCCGGCACCGCCGTGGTGAGCCTCTTGTTCTTATCTTCTTTTTAAAAGAAAAAAATTCGTACTTGTATGATTTAGATAGATGCTTGTATGATTTAGATAGATGCTTGTATACTTTTCTTACTTTTATTATTGTTTGTTATTATATAGTGCCATGGTTTTGGTATCCGCCCCCGTCGGCCCTCGTCCTGTCTATGATTCAGATGTGGTATATTATCTTTTATAATTATTTGTTTTATTTAGTGTTTATGACAATTATGCCGACCAACGTGACATAGATGTTTTTATCTAGGAGGTATGTGAACCGGAAATTCCAACCGACCCTCTCGTCGAGAGGTTAAATTTAGTTGAAAAAGAAAACAATTACTTGAAGAAAAAATTGAAAAGAATTGAGGAGGAGAAGATGGAATTGGAGTTGCGTTTTGCGGATGTCGACGATGATCACAAGATCAAGATGGATGCAATGCGCTTGAAGATTAGAAAGAACATAAAATATGTCATTCATACTGAGGCTTGGTATCATTATGCCGTTGGATCAATTGTTACCTTAGTTGCGATTATGATCGCATTTGTTGTTGCATTGAAATGTTTTACATAGTTTCGATGTATGGTTTAATTAGATGCTTTAGAGAGCTATATGTTGTTCAATGAGAACTATGTATGAACTTTAGTTGTGATGATGAACTTCTATTACTTTGGTCACTTCTCTATTCATTGTGTTCTGTAATGGTTTTTGACACACTTAATTATATATAATGCACGCAGATGAACCAGCAATGGATGTACGGTGATAGACGCACCTCCGAGTACATTAAGGGCTTGCGTAATTTTCTCGAAGTGGCTGAGGCAAACAAGCAGAATGGTTTTAGGTGTTGTCCATGCCCTATCTGTGGGAATACGAAGTCTTACTCTGACTCGAAAACCCTTGACATCCACCTGCTTGAGAACGGCTTCATGTCACACTATAATGTTTGGACCAAGCACGGAGAAAGAGGGGTTATGATGGAAGACAACAAAGAAGAAGACGATGATGACAACGATCTGCCCCCTGAATACGGTGATGCTGCAATGGGGGAAGCTGAGGATCAAGAGGAACCAGACGATGTGCCCGATGATGATCTTCGTCGGGTCATTGTTGATGCAAAGAGACAATGCCAAAGTGAAAGGGAGAAGTTGAAGTTCGATCGCATGTTATAGGATCACAAAAAAGGGTTGTACCCAAATTGCGAAGATAGCAACACAAAGCTCGGTACCACACTGGAATTACTGGAATGGAAGGCAGACAATGGTGTATCTGACAACCGATTTGAGAAGCTACTGAAAATATTGAAGAAGAAGCTTAAGGATAACAAATTGCCCAACAGTACGTATAGAGCAAAGAAGGTTCTATGCCCTCTTGGATTGGAGGTGAAGAAGATACTTGCATGCCCTAATGACTACATCCTCTACCGCGGTGCGTACGAGGATTTGAACGCAGGCCCGGTATGTGGTGCATTGCGGTATAAGATCAGAAGAGATGACCCTGGTGATGTTGACGTAGAGCGCCCCAGGAAGAGGGTTCCTGCCAAGGTGATGTGGTATGCTCCTATAATACCACGGTTGAAACGTCTGTTCAGAAACAAAGATCATGCCAAGTTGATGCGATGGCACAAAGAGGACCGTAAGAAAGACGGGAAGTTGAGAGCACCCGCTGACGGGTCGCAGTGGAGAAAAATCGAGAGAAAGTGGGGGGGGGGGGTTTTGCAGGTGACGCAAGGAACGTATGGTTTGGTTTAAGCGCGGATGGCATTAATCCTTTTGGGGGAGTAGAGCAGCAATCATAGCGAAATAAGCAAAGGACACAAGCTAAGAAAAAGTGAAGATTTTCTCTCCACAACTATTATAATGATGCCTTTGATCTAGAATATCACTGCAGTTACATGTAAAGAAATGAAATCCCTTTACATGTAAAGAAATGAAATCCCTTTTGTAACAGATGAGTTTTCGTCCGAATCCCTGATATTTCGAAAGAGATTGTCCATTTTGTACATGAAGTGCATCCAGTGATTGTCGTAACCCTCTAAACTTTTTAACACATGCTATGTGGGTGAAATGATGACACCGTGCCAACTTTCAACCTTTTCAGAGTTCATTTGTAGTGCTTTTCAATTTCAGGGTCATTTAGCTAAAAAAAATCAGTAGCATGAAAAATACCAAATGAAGTCAGAAAGGGTTGAAAATTTATGACGTGGCTTTGAATGGTGCATTTTGAACAAATGAAAAGTCTGGAGTTCAAATAAGTTCAAAAAAAATGAAATCCGTTTATAACAGATGAGTTTTCGTCCAAAACCCTAATATTTTGAAAGAGATTGTACATTTTGTACATGAAGTGCATCCAGTTATTGCCGTAACCCTCTAAACTTTTAACACATGCTGTGTGGGTGAAATGATGATACCGTGCCAACTTTCAACCTTTTCAGAGTTCATTTGTAGTGATTTTCAATTTCAGGGTCATTTAGCTCAAAAAAATCAGTAAATGCATGAAAAATACCAAATGAAGTCAGAAAGGGTTGAAAATTTATGATGTGGCTTTGAATGGTGCATTTTGAACAAACGAAAAGTCTGGAGTTTAAATATGCTAAAAATGAAATGCTGTTATAACAGATGAGTTTTCATCCGAAACCCTGATATTTCGAAAGAGATTATCCATTTTGTACACAAAGTGCATCCATTTTTTGCCGTAACCCTCTCAACTTTCTAGCACATGCTATGTGGGTGAAATGATGATATCATGCCAACGTTCGACCTTTTCAGAGTTCATTTGTAGTGCTTTTCAATTTTAGGGTCATTTAGCTCAAAAAAAATCAGTAAATGCATGAAAAATACCAAATGAAGTCAGAAAGGGTTGAAAATTTATGATGTGGCTTTGAATGGTGCATTTTGAACACACAAAATGTCTGAAGTTCAAATAAGTTCAAAAAAATGAAATCCCTTTTGTAACATATGAGTTTTCGTCCGAAGCCCTGATACGGAGTATTTCGAAAGAGATTGTCCATTTTATACATGAAGTGCATCCAGTTTTTGTTGTATCCCTCTCAACTTTTTAACACATGCTATGTGGGTGAAGTGATGATACGATGCCAACTTTCAACCTTTTTAGCGTTCATTTGTAGTGCTTTTCAATTTCAGGGTCATTTAGCTCAAAAAAATCAATAAATGCATGAAAAATACCAAATGAAGTCAGAAAGGGTTGAAACTTATGATGTGGCTGTGAATGGTTTATTTTGAACACACAAAAGGTCTGGAGTTCAAATAAGTTCAAAGAAAAAATGAAATCCCTTTGTAACATATGAGTTTTCTTCTGAAACCCGGATACTTCGAAATAGATTGTCCATTTTGTACACGAAGTGCATCCAGTTTTTGCTGTAATCCTCTCAACTTTTTAGCACATGCTATGTGGGTGAAATGATGATACCATGCCAACTTTCAACCTGTTCAGACTTCATTTGCAGTGCTTTTCAATTTCGGTGTCATTTAGCTCAAAGAATTAACTAATAGCAAAAAGATTGAACTAGAAAACTTTTATAAAACTCTAATAGCAAAAAAGAATGAACTAAGAAGAATCAATTAAAATATTCTTTTGTTAAAAACATTAATAGCAAAAAGAATTTACATAAATTATTTCTGTTAGAAACTTTAATAGCAAACAAAAATAACAAAATATGTTTTTGATTAAAACAGACATTTAAAATAACCTAAAAATTACCAAATTGATCATAATGATAAAACTCAGTAATATTAAATAACAGGAAAAATAATCACTCAAAAAATCTATTTTTATAGTAAAGTTATCCACAAACTAGTGATTCACACAAATTTCAAAGAATTCAAATTTAAACTATTCAAATTTGAAAACTAATGGCACTAACAGAAAGTTTATAATTTTTGTGACTTAAAAGCAAAAAGAGTCCCTGAAAAAATGTAAGTATTTAGCTGTAAGTAGAAACAAAAGAAAATAAATAAAGCAAAAAACAAAAACAAAAAACAAGGAAAAAATTCAAAAAAATGCCGCCTACTTGGCCACCACGGCCTGAATACGACTAGAAACCCAACCAGCTGGTTGGGCCAGGTTCAGACCCGCAACAGGCCCAGTAGGCCCACATGCAGATATATTGTGTTTAGGCCCGTAAGGCTGCATTAGAGAGGAGCTCGACATCGAAGGGGGCAGCAGCTCTTATAAACAAGTCCTGGCCTCTCTCAACTAGCGAGGTGAGACTAAACTCCCACCGCACCGCGCCTGTGCCAGGCACAGGCTATTTGTCCCGGTTGGTGGCACGAATCGGGACCAATGTCCACCTTTGTTCCCGGTTCGTGGCACCAACCAGAACCAATGCCCCCCTTTAGTCCCGGTTTGTGCTTCCAACCGGGACCAAAGGTCTCTGCTTCCCGCCCTTTGGGCTACTGGAAATTGACCTTTGGTCCCGGTTGGTGGCACAGGTCCCGCTTGGTGCTACAAATCGGGACCAATGCTTCATGCATATAAGCCAAAACTTAGAAAATTTCAGTTTTCATCTGCGAGTTACCCCGACAACGCCACCAGGCTGCCCCGCCACCGTCCGCCGCCGCCGCCGCCGTCGCCCGCGCCCCTGCCCGGGCCCGCCTCCTGTTGGGGAACGTAGCATGCAATTTCAAAAAATTTCCTACGATCACGCAAGATCTATCTAGGAGATGCATAGCAATGAGGGGATAGAGTGTGTCCACGTACCCTCGTAGCCCGAAAGCGGAAGTGTTATATTAACGCTGTTGATGTAGTCGTACTCTTCGTGATCTTGATCACGATCCAACCGATCAAGTACCGAACGTACGACACCTCCGAGTTCTGCACACGTTCAGCGCGATAACGTCCCTCGAGCTCTTGATCCAGCAGATGGTCGAGGGAGTAGATGAGTTCCGTCAGCATGACGGCGTGATGACGGTGTTGGTGATGCGATCTGCGCAGGGCTTCGCCTAAGGACTACGAAGAAATGATCTGAGGTGTAATCTGTGGAGGGGGGCACCGCACACCGCTAAAACAATTGTCAACTTGTGTGTTTTATGGTGCCCCCTTGCCTCCATATATAAAGGAGGAGAGGGGAGGCCGACTGGCCCTTGCTAGGGGCACGCCAAGGAGGGAGGTGGAGTCCTACTAGGATTCCCTCCCAAGAGGGGGAAGGAATAGGGAGGGAGAGGGAGAAGGAAAGGGGGGCTGCGCCCCCACCCCTAGCCCAATTCGGATTGGCCTAGGGGGGGGGGGGCGTGCCACCTCCTGTGGCCTGCCTCCTCCTCTCCACTCCCGCCCATGTTGGCCTAATACTTCCCCGGGGGATTCCGGTAACCCCTCCGGCACTCCGGTTTTACCCGGTACGATCCGAAACTCTTCCGGTGTCCGAATAACATCGTCCAATATACCATCCTTTATGTCTCGACCATTTCAAGACTCCTTGTCATGTCCGTGATCTCATCCGGGACTCCGAACAACATTCGGTCACCAAAACACATAACTCATATAATACAAAATCATCATCGAACGTTAAGCGTGCAGACCCTACGGGTTCGAGAACTATGTAGACATGACGGAGACAGCTCTCCGATCAATAACCAATAGCGGAACCTGGATTCTCATATTGGCTCGTACATATTCTACGAAGATCTTTATTGGTCGAACCGTTATGACAACATACACAGTTCTCTTTGTCCATCGCTATGTTACTTGCCCGAGATTCGATCGTCGGGATATTCATACCTAGTTCAATCTCATTACCGGCAAGTCTCTTTACTTGTTCCATAATACATAATCTCGTGACCTAGTCACATTGCTTGCAAGGCTTCTTATGATGTGCATTACCGAGAGGGCCCAAAGATACCTCTCCAAAACTCGGAGTGACAAATCTCAGTCTTGATTCACACCAACCCAACAGATACCTTCGGAGATACCTGTAGAGCATCTTTATAATCACCCAGTTACGTTGTGACGTTTGATAGCACATAAGGCATTCCTCCGGTGACCGGGAGTTGCATGATCTCATGGTCTGAAGAACATGTATTTGACATTGTGAAAGTTGTAGCAAACAAACTGAAATGATCAAGATGCTAAGCTAACGGATGAGTCTTGTCCATCACATCATCCTCCTAATGATGTGATCCCGTTATCAAATGACAACTCATGTCCATGGCTAGGAAACTTAACCATCGTTGATAAACCAGCTAGTCTAGTAGAGGCTTACTAGGGACATAATATTTTGTCTATGTATCCACACATGTATCAAGTTTCCAGTTAATACAATTCTAGCATGAATCATAAACATTTATCATGACATAAGGAAATATAAAATAACAACTTTATTATTGCCTCTAGGGCATATTTCCTTCAGTCTCCCACTTGCACCAGAGTCAATAATCTAGATTACATTGTAATGAATCGAACACCCATGGAGTCTTGGTGCTTATCATGTTTTTCCCTTGGGAGAGGCTTAGTCAATGGGTCTGTCACATTCAGATCCGTATGTACTTTGCAAATTTCTATGTCTCCATCCTTGACGTAATCACGAATGGAGTTGAAGCACCGCTTGATGTGCTTGGTTCTCTTGTGAAATTTGGGCTCCTTTTCTATTGCAATTGCTCCAGTATTGTCACAAAAGATTGTCATTGGACCCGATGCACTAGGTATTACACCTAGACCGGATATGAGCTCCTTCATCCAGACTCCTTCATGTGCTGCTTCCGAAGCCGCAATGTATTCCACTTCACACGTAGATCCCGCCACGATGCTCTACTTGGAACTGCACCAACTGACAGCTCCACCATTTAATAAAAATACGTATTCGGTTTGTGACTTAGAGTCATCGGGATCAGTGTCAAAGCTAGCATTGACGTAACCCTTTATGACGAGCTCTTCTTCACCTCCATAAACGAGAAACATATACTTGGTCCTTTTCAGGTACTTCAGGATGTTCTTGACCGCTGTCCAGTGATCCACTCCTGGATTACTTTGGTACCTCCCAGCCAAACTTATGGCAAGGCACACATCAGGTCTGGTACACAGCATGGCATACATAATAGAACCTATGGCTGAGGCATAGGGAATGACTTTCATTTTCTCTATATCTTCTATCGTGGTCGGGCTTTGAGTCTTACTCAATTTCACACCTTGTAACACAGGCAAGAACCCTTTCTTTGACTGATCCATTTTGAACTTCTTCAAAACTTTATCAAGGTATGTGCTTTGTGAAAGTCCAATTAAGCGTCTTGATCTATCTCTATAGATCTTTATGCCAATATGTAAGCAGCTTCACCGAGGTCTTTCATTGAAAAATTCTTATTCAAGTATCCTTTTATGCTATCTAGAAATTCTACATCATTTCCGATCAACAATATGCCATCCACATATAATATCAGAAATGCTACAAAGCTCCCACTCACTTTCTTGTAAATACAGGCTTCACCATAAGTCTGTATAAAACCAAATGCTTTGATCACCTTATCAAAGCATAAATTCCAACTCCGAGATGCTTGCACCAGTCCATAGATGGATTGCTGGAGCTTGCACACTTTGTTAGCACCTTTAGGATCGACAAAACCTTCTGGTTGCATCATATACAATTCTTTAAGAAATCCATTAAGGAATGCAGTTTTGACGTCCATTTGGCAAATTTCATAATCATAAAATGCGGCAATTGCTAACATGATTCAGACAGACTTAAGCATCGCTACGGGTGAGAAAGTCTCATCGTAGTCAACCCCTTGAACTTGTTGAAAACCCTTTGCGACAAGTCGAGCTTTGTAGATAGTAATGTTACCGTCAGCATCTGTCTTCCTTTTGAAGATCCATTTCATCTCAATGGCTTGCCGATCATCGGGCAAGTCCACCAAAGTCCACACTTTGTTCTCATACATGGATCCTATCTCAGATTTCATGGCTGCGAGCCATTTTTGGGAATCTGGGCTTGTCATAGCTTCTTCATAGTTCGTAGGTTCATCGTTGTCCAACAACATGATGTATAGTACAGGATTACCGTACCACTCTGGCGCGGATCGTATTCTGTTTGACCTATGAGGTTTGGTAGTAACTTGATCTGAAGTTTCATGATCATCATCATTAGCTTCCTCTCTGTTTGGTGTAGGCATCACGGGAACTGTCTTCTTTGATGTACTACTATCCATTTCGAGAGGAGGTACGATTACCTCCTCAAGTTCTACTTTCCTCCCACTCAGTTCTTTCGAGAGAAACTCCTTCTCTAGAAAGGACCCATTCTTAGCAACAAAGATTTTGCCTTCGGATCTGTGGTAGAAGGTATTACCCAACAGTTTCTTTCGGATATCCTGTGAAGACGCACTTCTCCGCTTTGGGTTCGAGCTTATCTGGCTGAAGCCTTTTGACATAAGCATCGCATCCCCAAACTTTAAGAAACGACATCTTAGGTTTCTTGCTAAACCACAGTTCTTACGGTGTCGTCTCAACGGATTTAGACGGTGCCCTATTTAATGTGAATGCAGCTGTCTCTAATGCATAACCCCAAAATGATAAAGGAAAATCGGTAAGAGACATCATAGAATGCACCATATGCAATAAAGTACGGTTACGACGTTCAGACACACCATTACGCTGTGGTGTTCCGGGTGGCGTGAGCTGTGAAACTATTCCACATTGTTTCAAATGAAGACCAAACTCTTAACTCAAATATTCGCCTGCGCGATCAGATTGTAGAAACTTTATTTTCTTGTTATGATGATTCTCTACTTCACTCTGAAATTGTTTGAACTTTTCAAATGTTTCAGACTTTTGTTTCATCAAGTACATATAACCATACAACCTCAAATCATCTGTGAAGGTCAGAAAATAACGATACCCGCTGCGTGCTTCAACACTCATCGGACCGCATACATCGGTATGTATTAATTTCAATATGTCATTAGCGCGCTCTATTGTTCCGGAGAACGGAGTTTTAGTCAGCCCATGAGGCATGGTTCGCAAGTACCAAAAGATTCATAATCAAGTGATTCCAAAAGTCCATCAGCATGGAGTTTCTTCATGCGCTTTACACCAATATGACCTAAACGGTAGTGCCACAAATATGTTGCACTATCATCATTAACTTTGCATCTTTTGGCATCAATATTATAAATATGTGTATCACTACTATTGAGATACAACAAGAATAGACCATTCCTCAAGGGTGCACGACCATAAAAGATGTTACTCATAGAAATAGAACAACCATTATTCTCTGACTTAAATGAATAACCGTCTCGCATTAAACAAGATCCAGATATAATGTTCATGCTCAACGCAGGCACCAAATAACAATTATTTAGGTCTAAAACTAATCTCGAAGGTAGATGTAGAGGTAGTGTCCCGACTGCGATCACATCAACTCTGGAACCATTCCGACATGCATCGTCATCTCGTCCTTAGCCAGTCTTCGTTTAATACCTAGCTCTTGTTTCGTGTTACAAATGTGAGCAACCGAACCAGTATCAAATACCCAGGCGCTACCGCAAGGACTAGTAAGAAACACATCAATAACATGTATATCACATATACCTCTGTTCACCTTGCCATCCTTATTCTTATCTGCCCAATACTTGGGGCAGTTCCGCTTCTTTCCGTTGCCATTTTTCTTGAAACTAGTGGTCTTGTTAACCATCAACACTTGATGCTCCTTTTTGATTTCTACCTCCGCAGCTTTGAGCATTGCGAAGAGCTCGGGAATAGTCTTGTTCATCCCTTGCATATTATAGTTCATCACGAAGCCTTTGTAGCTTGGTGGCAGTGATTGAAGAACTCTATCAATAACACTATCATCTGGAAGATTAACTCCCAGCTGAGTCAAGTGGTTATGGTACCCAGACATTCTGAGTATGTGTTCACTGATAGGACTGTTCTCCTCCATCTTGCAGCTATAGAATTTGTTGGAGACTTCATATCTCTCAACTCGGGCATTTGCTTGAAATAGTAAATTCAACTCTTCACTACTAGGGAAAACCTTATATACAGAACTTTAGCAGTAGCGCGGGTCAAAAAAGCACGCTAGTGCTAAGTAGCAGTAGCGCGCTTGTGTAAACGGCGCTACAGATTAAGTTCTAGCAGTAGCGCGCCTGATGTTAAAAGCGCTACTACTAAAATTCCCACGGCTTAGCCGATAGGCTACACATAAGTAGTAGCGATCTATATCGAAACGCGCTACTTGCTTTGTAGCAGCGCGTTTACGCTGAAAGGCGCTACTGCTAAAGGATATAAAGTTAAATGGAAAGCAAATAGAAAAGTAAAATGAAAATGAAAGAAATAGAAGAAGGTGAAAGGAAAAAAATAAAATGTAAAGAAAAATAAATAAAAAAGGGGAAAAAGATAAAGGAGTAGCAGTAGCGCGTATCGCGGAACGCGCTGTAACTAACTTAGCAGTAGCGCGCTTCCTGGAACGTGCTACTGCTACTTCTGACTTAACCACGGGGTTCGTTCTTCCCCACGGCCACTTCCCCCAAATCCAACTCCTCCGCTCTCGCCGCCGCCACGCCCGACGACCGCCGCGCGCTCTCCGCACACCCTCGACGCTGCCCCCGACCCCGAATTCGACGCCGGCCCTTCCCCCGACCTCGACGCCGCCCCCGACCCCGCCCCCGACCCCGACCTCGACGCCGCCCTCCGCCGCGCGCCCGAGCCCC
>NC_057814.1:3255850-3256444 GCF_018294505.1 Triticum aestivum
GACCCCGACCTCGATGCCGCCTGCCCCTCCCTTGCCGCAGGCACCCGAGGTGAGCATGCCTTCTCCTCCCCCTCCCCTACCTCTGCCTAGGGTTCTTCAAATTTTAGTTGCATCAAATTAGTTATGGTTCATGTAAGGGTGGAAACGAATCGGATGCGGATGTTATCGGATGCGGATGCGGCTCAAATTAGTTAGGGTTCATGTAAGGATTGAAACGAATCAAATTTCTAAGATTAATCATAAAACGAGTAAAATTTGACCACTTATTTCACTTTTAAGTTGGATAATTGGAATACCCGCTACCACTTTCCACCCCTAGGTTCATCAAATTAGATGGTAATTAGGGCAGTAGTTCGTAGGTACTAATTAGTTAGTAAGAACTAGGTACTAATTATGTACTAGTTTATTTTTATTTATAGTAAATTTATTTTTAGTACGAACTAGTTGAATTAATAGAACTAGTTGAACATGTCACATTTGTTGTTATTATTTTAGTTAAAGCAATTTTTCCTGCATCGACGTCGACGATGCCTATCCCGCATCCTCATCATCGACTCGGTGGAGGACGCCTGCTTGACCAGATGGGCCATGTCC
>NC_057814.1:3256454-3257137 GCF_018294505.1 Triticum aestivum
GACCTCGACGCCGCCCCCGACGCCGCCCCCGACCCCGACCTCGACGCCGCCCTCCGCCGCGCGCCCGAGCCCCGACCTCGACCTCGATGCCGCCTGCCCCTCCCTTGCCGCAGGCACCCGAGGTGAGCATGCCTTCTCCTCCCCCTCCCCTACCTCTGCCTAGGGTTCTTCAAATTTTAGTTGCATCAAATTAGTTATGGTTCATGTAAGGGTGGAAACGAATCGGATGCGGATGTTATCGGATGCGGATGCGGCTCAAATTAGTTAGGGTTCATGTAAGGATTGAAACGAATCAAATTTCTAAGATTAATCATAAAACGAGTAAAATTTGACCACTTATTTCACTTTTAAGTTGGATAATTGGAATACCCGCTACCACTTTCCACCCCTAGGTTCATCAAATTAGATGGTAATTAGGGCAGTAGTTCGTAGGTACTAATTAGTTAGTAAGAACTAGGTACTAATTATGTATTAGTTTATTTTTATTTATAGTAATTTTATTTTTAGTAAGAACTAGTTGAATTAATAGAACTAGTTGAACATGTCACATTTGTTGTTATTATTTTAGTTAAAGCAATTTTTCCTGCATCGACGTCGACGATGCCTATCCCGCATCCTCATCGTCGACTCGGTGGAGGACGCCTGCTTGACCAGATGGGCCATGTCCGGGACCGGGCTCCGCC
>NC_057814.1:3257147-3259151 GCF_018294505.1 Triticum aestivum
CTTGGTGAGGAGTCAGCCCGTCGTTGTCCCGAACCTTCTTTGGTGGCGGTCGAGAGGCTTGAGGACCCCGCAGAGGTGGTATGTCACCGTGTCAGCGAGGAGGACGCGCACGTCCGTCGCTACTTGTTTGCGCTGGAGCACAGGTTCTCCAATACCTGGCAGGTTCTCCAGGGATCTCACTGGAGCTATGATCCTGTGATGCTTCCTTCTCTTTGGGTGTCCACCGCCCGTGCCGACACCCGTCTTTCGCTAGGGTTTTAGTTGTATTAGTGATGTTATATATATGATACTATTCGGGATGTGTCGTGGAATTGTCACGGCAGATGTCCTCAAACTAGGACTTAGTCGTGGAGCCATCGCCGCTAGGAAGCTTGAAGGGGTTAAACGGGACAAGGAACACGAGGGTTTATACTGGTTCGGCCCCTTACGGTGAAGGTAAAAGCCTACGCCCAGTTGAGGTGGTATTGATTAGGGTTTCGATGACCAAGGAGCTTAACTGCTATGCCTGGCTCTCGACGAGATCTTTCTTTCCCCTAAACCGCTGCCGGGTCGTCCCTTTATATAGAGAGGTTGACGCCCAGCAGCTCTCAGAGTCCCTCGCCGGCTCATAAGAGTGTCCGGCTCGGACTCTCAACTATTCTTGCCTTACACTACAAGTTCTACCATAATGACGGTTGTAACTACGGGCCTTAAGCCATCTCCGGGTCTTAAGCCCTATCTTTGGCCCACCGTCTTCGAGCTTGGCGCCGGGCTTCAGGTGATGACCCTTATGTGTAACCCGGCCCCACCGGGCGGGTGACTCTAAGGTTTATATCCTCAACATTAGGCCCCAGATTGATTTGAGCCGGCTCATGTCAATCTTCAATCCTTTCGACAGAAAATCTCCGGCTTACAATTGTGTGAAGGCCATAACCCGGCGTGACGTCATCCTTTTTGAAGTTCCCCTTCTTTCCGTTGCCATTTTTCTTGAAACTAGTGGTCTTGTTAACCATCAACACTTGATGCTCCTTTTTGATTTCTACCTCCGCAGCTTTGAGCATTGCGAAGAGCTCGGGAATAGTCTTGTTCATCCCTTGCATATTATAGTTCATCACGAAGCCTTTGTAGCTTGGTGGCAGTGATTGAAGAACTCTATCAATAACACTATCATCTGGAAGATTAACTCCCAGCTGAGTCAAGTGGTTATGGTACCCAGACATTCTGAGTATGTGTTCACTGATAGGACTGTTCTCCTCCATCTTGCAGCTATAGAATTTGTTGGAGACTTCATATCTCTCAACTCGGGCATTTGCTTGAAATAGTAAATTCAACTCTTCACTACTAGGGAAAACCTTATATACAGAACTTTAGCAGTAGCGCGGGTCAAAAAAGCACGCTGGTGCTAAGTAGCAGTAGCGCGCTTGTGTAAACGACGCTACAGATTAAGTTCTAGCAGTAGCGCGCCTGATGTTAAAAGCGCTACTACTAAAATTCCCACGGCTTAGCCAATAGGCTACACATAAGTAGTAGCGATCTATATCGAAACGCGCTACTTGCTTTGTAGCAGCGCATTTACGCTGAAAGGCGCTACTGCTAAAGGATATAAAGTTAAATGGAAAGCAAATAGAAAAGTAAAATGAAAATGAAAGAAATAGAAGAAGGTGAAAGGAAAAAAATAAAATGTAAAGAAAAATAAATAAAAAAGGGGAAAAAAGATAAAGGAGTAGCAGTAGCGCGTATCGCGGAACGCGCTGTAACTAACTTAGCAGTAGCGCGCTTCCTGGAACGTGCTACTGCTACTTCTGACTTAACCACGGGGTTCGTTCTTCCCCACGGCCACTTCCCCCAAATCCAACTCCTCCGCTCTCGCCGCCGCCACGCCCGACGACCGCCGCGCGCTCTCCGCACACCCTCGACGCTGCCCCCGACCCCGAATTCGACGCCGGCCCTTCCCCCGACCTCGACGCCGCCCCCGACGCCGCCCCCGACCCCGACCTCGACGCCGCCCTCCGCCGCGCGCCCGAG
>NC_057814.1:3259930-3295729 GCF_018294505.1 Triticum aestivum
AGGTGGTATGTCACCGTGTCAGCGAGGAGGACGCGCACGTCCGTCGCTACTTGTTTGCGCTGGAGCACAGGTTCTCCAATACCTGGCAGGTTCTCCAGGGATCTCACTGGAGCTATGATCCTGTGATGCTTCCTTCTCTTTGGGTGTCCACCGCCCGCGCCGACACCCGTCTTTCGCTAGGGTTTTAGTTGTATTAGTGATGTTATATGTATGATACTATTCGGGATGTGTCGTGGAATTGTCACGGCAGATGTCCTCAAACTAGGACTTAGTCGTGGAGCCATCGCCGCTAGGAAGCTTGAAGGGGTTAAACGGGACAAGGAACACGAGGGTTTATACTGGTTCGGCCCCTTACGGTGAAGGTAAAAGCCTACGCCCAGTTGAGGTGGTATTGATTAGGGTTTCGATGACCAGGGAGCTTAACTGCTATGCCTGGCTCTCGACGAGATCTTTCTTTCCCCTAAACCGCTGCCGGGTCGTCCCTTTATATAGAGAGGTTGACGCCCAGCAGCTCTCAGAGTCCCTCGCCGGCTCATAAGAGTGTCCGGCTCGGACTCTCAACTATTCTTGCCTTACACTACAAGTTCTACCATAATGACGGTTGTAACTACGGGCCTTAAGCCATCTCCGGGTCTTAAGCCCTATCTTTGGCCCACCGTCTTCGAGCTTGGCGCCGGGCTTCAGGTGATGACCCTTATGTGTAACCCGGCCCCACCGGGCGGGTGACTCTAAGGTTTATATCCTCAACATTAGGCCCCAGATTGATTTGAGCCGGCTCATGTCAATCTTCAATCCTTTCGACAGAAAATCTCCGGCTTACAATTGTGTGAAGGCCGTAACCCGGCGTGACGTCATCCTCTGGATTCCGGGTAATTCGCCCTGACGTCATCTTCCATTAAGTCCATTTTTTACTCCACCATATCCACAACAGATCTTATCTTTTACTGCCATCCCGAAAATCGAGGCGTTTTTATGGTGAGATAACCGCGCCGTGGCCTCCTCGTTTCTCGCGCTCACTTATGAGCTTGCCCTTATAAGTAGTCCGGCCCGATGAGCCTCCAGCAGCCCGTCTTCCTCCTTGCGCCACTGTTCTTCCGCTCAAGCTCCGTCGCCGTCGCCATCGCGGGTCTTCTCGTCCTCACCGACTCCGGCCGCTGCATCAACCTGTTGCGTTCAGAGAAAACGGCGGCGATCCCCGCGACTCACCAGCACCCGTAAGTCTTCGCCACTCCGTAGAGTAGATCCACATTAGGCTCCTGCTGTTCTTCCCGTGTTCTTCGCCGTTCCTCGCAAGTCCCGGTAGTTTTTATTTTTACCACCCTTCTTGATCTCCAACAGCATAGGACTGCTGCAGTAGTTGTTTTACGCCCATTCCAATGTTCATAGATCCCTTCTTACTGCGTACAGGCTCTATTCAGGCTTATGAACTTCCTCTGCGTCTGTTTTAGGTCTAGAAACCTTTCCTTTTATTCAACCATTTTGATCCAAAATTTTCACCATGATCTGTGAAACTTGTTTTCACCACACTTAGTAAAAAACTGCATCTACTGAGCCATGGCGGCTTACATTTCCGGCTCAAAGAAGCCACGCGCCGTAAAACTTTCCGGCTCAAAAGAAGCCACGCGCCGTAAAATATTGCCGGCTCATTTATGATAAAGCTGTAGACAATCTGAATTACTCTCACTACCTTCAGCGGCTTAGATAACCCGATGCATTTAGCCATATGTCATTAGGCCCCTTCATAAGCCGCCACTCTAAACATTGAACTGTAAATTCCCTCCGGCTTATAATTAAACCGGACATTTCCTTTTATCATAGGCTTCCGACTTTCACCATGCCTCCCAAAGCTCCCAAAGCACCCATCACTTGCAACTGGATGAGGTCCAACGTCACCGACGAAACCTTAGCAGATTTTGTGAAGACGGGTTACCTGCCCAAGAAGGACGTCATGTCTTACCGCGCCCCTGACCCGTCAGAGGAGAGACCATAGCCAAAGGATGGGGAGGTGGTAATATTTGCGGATCACATGAGCCGGGGCTTCGCACCGCCCGGCTCAAAGTTCTTTGGAGATGTGCTGAATTTCTTTGATTTGCGGCCACAAGACATAGGACCCAACTCGGTGTCGAATATATGCAATTTCCAAGTATTCTGCGAGGTCTACCTTGGAGAAGAGCCCAGCCTTCTGCTCTTTAGAGAGCTGTTCTATTTGAACCGCCAGAACGAGTGCGCCAACAGGCCGAGCTTAGAACTTGGTGGAATCTCCATTCAGCGACGGAGAGACTGCCTTTTTCCTTACGCCGAGCCGCCGAGCCACCCAAAGGATTGGAACCGGACGTGGTTCTACTGCCAAGACACTTCGCCGGCTGATGAGAGCCCGCTGCCCGGCTTTCGTCCTTCACGTCTGGAACCAACTCACCCTCTGTCAGACAAGTTATTTCAGGCGGAGCGCCAACCTCTGATCCCCACCATCAACAAAATCAAGGCTCGCCTGGGAAATGGCCTTAATGGCATTGATCTGGTCCAAGTCTGGATCTCATGGTGGGTGATCCCCTTAAGCCGCCGCCCCGGCTTAATGTGTGAGTACACAGGCCGGAAAGATGACCCCCTGAGACACAGCCGCAACGATCTACCTGAAGACGTTGCTGAAGACATGACCAAGGCTCTCTTGAACGAGAGCTTGGCAGACTGCGGGAGGACCGGCTTAAGCCCCTTCTGCAAGACCAACCCGGCCCCAGCGGTAAGCCGCTGATCTGAACATCTTATTTTCTTCTGTAGATAGCTTTCATCTGAACCTTAAGAAATCGTCATTGTATTTTTCAGGCTGATGACAAATTCTGGAAGGTCAAATATGACCATGAGGCGGCCAAGAAGGCCAGGAAGGCTAAGAAAGCCGCCAAGAAAGCCGCTCCCCGCAAGAAGGGAAGCAGGCCCACTGCCTCAGAGCTGCTTCAACTGAGTGACAGCTCCGAGTCAGAGGTAACCCCTGAACCTCTAAGCTCTTGTTGTATTTCTTGTTTATTTCTGTCCACCTTATCAATATTGTTCATCAACAGGATGACACCGGAGCAAGTAACCCGGTGGTTGAAGAGGTAATGACACTTTCCTCCGACTCGGAGCCCTTGCCAAGGCTGAAAGTCCGAAGGGTAACCTGGAAAGTAAGATTTTCACATCCTTTAGCTTATCAAGATCCTCAATTTCTTTTGAAGCAACAGATTCATGAGAGCCGGCGGCACACCCGGACCAACAAGGATGCTGACCTCTCCTCCGGCTTACCTGAGGCATCAAGGAAGCGCTGGACCAAGGTTATCTCCAACTTATATCCTTTTCATCCTCTGGCGGGTGTTATATGTCAACCTCTCAATTCTTCTGATTCAAATTATCAGGAAACATCTCCTTCGTCTGGTGACTCGATGCAGTCGAATTTGCCGGTTTTCAAGACCGTACCCGGGTAATGATGATCATCCCTTGCTGTGCTTTATCTTTACTCATACTTTTGTACTAACCTCTTGTCCTTTCAGTGCACAAGCAAAGCTCAGTAAAAGAGCAAAGAAGAATAAGCCGACGGAGGAGTCGGTCGTGACGGAACCGGAAGTTTCCGCCCAAGAGCCGCCGGCCGCCTCTGACCCTGAAGACACCGCTCCCACCGACGAGCTAGCCATGGAGACTTCCACCAACCCGGATATCTCCAGCCCGGCTCAGCCAGCCGATGACCCGGACGTGGTAATCACCCGGATGGAGTTTGTTGAGCCGGGGAGACCCACTGTGCTGGCCAAGCACTCCGCCAAGGAAGTGTTGCTAGAGCGCAACCGGGCCAATCTGGACCTCACCAATTACACAAACTTGAGCGTCGGAGAGATTGTCTCCGGCTATGTGAGTCAGGTGCACAAGAGCCGGGATTTGGAGATCAACATGGTGAATCAGATACAGCAGAAGTCTAAGGTACCACTCTACTGCTTACTGCATATTTATCTTTACCCTACTAGCCCCCAAGTCGACGACTTATGATTGAATATGTTGTAGACTTAAGTTCCGGCTTACTTCCATGAACCGGTAATTTGTAGATAGAAACGTTCGACATGCATTAGCCCCCAAGTGCCAAGTGTCTTTGCTTGGAAAGCGCTTGGGACTTTAAATTTGCATAGTAACTATTCATATTGTAACCCGGAAATTGTGCAGGCTGCTTGCAAGAAGCTTGAGGCGGATATCTCTGATCTAAAGACACGCCTGAAAACGCAGGAAACCGAGACCCGGAAGGCCAACGCCAAATTTGTGTCCAGTATTGCCGCTCAAGAGAAGCTGAAGAAGAACTTTGAAGCTGAATGGAAAACTTGGGCCGAAGAGAAGGCTGCCCTGGTGAGCCGGGCTGAACAGGCGGAGAAGGCTCTGACGGAGAAAACCGCCGAACTCTCCGGCTTAAAGCTCCACGTGTCACAGATGGTTGCCGCAATCTTCGGTAAGTCATTCCACTGGCTCTCGTCCAGTTCATAATCTTTATGTCTCATAACCCCTCATTGCCAGCGGCTTATCTTACTCTGTTAAACAGGTCCCAGAAGCGCCAACCTCAACCAAAGTGTGCTGACCAAGTTGAAGGCCATGTACACCCTGGTGGAGCAACTCTACACCGGGTCACAGCGCGCCTTGGCCATGGTGGACCTATCTAATGAGGTGCCGACTCACCTGGCGGAAGTTCTTCGCCGGCTTGCCGTTCTTCCTCAGCGTGTCCAAGAGCTACGACGGGCCTCCGCAAGAGCCGGAGCCATAGCTGCTCTGAGCCGGGCCAAGGCGTTCCTTCCAGAATTAGACCCGGCGGACATTGCCCTTGGCTATCCCAGCTTGAAGGAAGACGGCACCCCTTTTGACCAAAGGGACTTTGCAGCCTGCATGAAGATCGTGCGCCCGGTGGCCACCCTGATTGGAAATGACACGGATCTGACCAAGTACCAGCCGGGTTACGATGCAGAGAATCAGAGGATCCCCACTCCGCGTTATGAAGCCATCAGCTTAGTCCCGCCGACTCGTAAGCACACCTTTGCCCCGGAAATTGACCCGGCCGGGTTAATTGACGAGGAAGCTCAATTTGAAGCTCTGAGCAGCATTGACTGGAAATCATCAACTTTCCAGGTCTTGGGAACAGCCGGAGGAGCGGAGAGGGATGAGCCGGAAGCTTCAACCCAGCAAGCATCTTAACTCTGTAGGCGGCTTATTCGAACAATGCTTCACCCTTTTGAACTCGATGAATCTTTTAATAGAATAGGCCCATTTTAACTTTGTCGTGCCATCGTGCACGTGCTGAATACTTAATTCCATGGAAGTTGTTTCCTTATATTCCTCCGGGTCATAAATGATCATTCATGTTCCTTAAGCTCAAATAGTTGCCTTTAACTATCCTGCATAGAAAGACAAATCACAAGTGTCTAGGCGGCTTACGCACTGAGAATCATAGTCTTATACATATAACCCGGAATATGAATCACAAAAGACTGGTCCTCAATTATGTCCTTGATATAACCGTAACAACACACTTACCGGCCTTCAAGCTCACTTCCGGTTTATATAACCCGGGTAATAAGGCTGGTACCTCAATCCCGGTTTACCAGTCTTAACAACGCCGATTGTGTTCGACTAGTACTGTGAATCAAAGTTAAGCCGGCAAAGTGAGACCCGCCGTGCACACTATTGAAACAATCAGAAGAACTCGTTATAAATCAGAAAAACTTAGGGGCTTCCGGTTCGAATACGACCAGAGACCCGTCCCAAAGGGGTTATGCTAAGATTCGAATGCGATCATATAGCCCCCAGTGGGTGTGGCGATGCCAATCAAGAGGGTACCGACAGCTATGTTCTCTTTGGTTCGAATACGACCCATGTTTGAACAGGAAGCCCCCAAATGACCTTAAGAGTTGTTTAACGACGCTGATTCGAATACAATCCACGTCGGTTCCCGAAGGGGGTTGAACTATGATTCAAATATGATCAAAGAAAACTCCCCAATGAGCTCGGCATTTTGCCAATCAAATGGGTATCGACAACTATGTTCTCTTTGGTTCGAATACGACCTATGTTTGAACAGGAAGCCCCCAAGTGACCTTATCGCGTACGGCTAGATTCGAATACGATCATAAACCGGATCCTCCTTCAAGTTATCATGTGATCTTGCAATGGAAACAACACGTCCACCTTTGGAGGAGAAAAAAGGACAGAGGTCCTGCTTTATTGCTTATTATAATATATACATGGCTATAGAAATATATACATTATGAGAGCCGGTGGCTCAAGTGTAGTAGGGTCGAAGCTGAGCTATGTTCCACGGCCGACGGGTCTCCTCCTCTGACGTGCGTGAATCTTTGTGCTCCCGAACGTCAATGAGGTAATATGACCCGTTATGCAAGTTCTTGCTGACCACAAAGGGTCCTTCCCAAGGCGGAGATAACTTGTGCGCATCTGTTT
This sequence comes from Triticum aestivum, assembly GCF_018294505.1. Taxonomy (NCBI): domain Eukaryota; kingdom Viridiplantae; phylum Streptophyta; class Magnoliopsida; order Poales; family Poaceae; genus Triticum; species Triticum aestivum. Next base: position 3,266,378 of record NC_057814.1, read on the forward strand.
GATCTTGGATGAGCCGGAGCACCAGATCGCCTTCCTGGAAGACCCGGGATTTAACCCGGCGACTGTGATAACGGCGCAGGTCTTGTTGGTAAATCGCTGAGCGAGCTGCTGCCACATCACGCTATTCGTCCAACAAGTCAAGAGCATCTTGGCGCGCCTGTTCATTATCCGCCTCAACATAAGCCGCCACTCGAGGCAAATCATGACGGATTTCACTGGGGAGGACTGCTTCCGCTCCATAAACCATGAAGAAAGGCGTGAAACCCGTAGACCTGTTAGGAGTAGTGTTGATGCTCCACAACACGGAGGGTAACTCCTCCACCCAACAACCCGGCGTCCGTTGTAAAGGGACCAAAAGCTGGGGCTTGATGCCTTTCAGAATCTCCTGATTAGCCCTCTCAGCTTGACCATTGGATTGAGGGTGAGCCACTGATGAAACATCAAGTCGAATATGCTCTCGTTGACAAAAATCCTCCATGGCGCCTTTGGATAGATTGGTACCATTGTCAGTTATAATGCTGTGCGGAAAGCCAAAGCGAAAGATCACCTTTTTCATAAACTGAACTGCCGTGGCTGCGTCACACTTGCTAACTGGCTCTGCTTCAACCCACTTTGTAAATTTGTCAACTGCCACCAAGAGGTGGGTCTTCTTATCCTTGGACCTTTTAAAAGGCCCAACCATATCAAGCCCCCAGACCGCAAAGGGCCAAGTAATTGGGATCATCCTCAGCTCCTGAGCCGGCACATGAGCCCGTCGCGAGAACCTTTGGCAACCATCACATTTACTGACCAAGTCCTCCGCATCAGCATGAGCCGTCAGCCAATAAAAACCATGACGAAAAGCCTTGGCCACAAGGGATTTTGAGCCAGCATGATGGCCACAATCCCCTTCATGAATCTCACGCAAGATCTCTTGACCTTCCTCAGGGGAGACACAACGCTGGAACGCTCCCGTAACACTGCGGCGATGCAGCTCACCATTGATAACAACCATTGACTTAGACCGCCGGGTTATTTGTCTAGCCAAAGTTTCATCCTCAGGCAAATCTCCCCGGGTCATGTAAGCCAGATAGGGCACTGTCCAGTCCGGGATGATGTGGAGGGCCGCCACCAGTTGTGCCTCCGGGTCAGGGACAACCAAGTCTTCCTCTGTAGGCAACTTAACAGAAGGGTTATGCAGGACGTCCAGGAAAATATTAGGCGGCACCGGTTTTCGCTGAGAGCCCAGCCGGCTTAAAGCATCAGCCGCCTCGTTCTTCCTGCGATCAATGTGCTCTACTTGGTAACCCTGAAAGTGCCCAGCAATGGCATCAACTTCACGGTGATAAGCCGCCATGAGAGGGTCCTTGGAGTCTCACTTTCTTGATACTTGTTGAGCCACCAAGTCTGAGTCGCCGAAGCACCTTACCTGGCTCAAGCTCATCTCCTTAGCCATCCGAAGACCGTGGAGCAAGGCCTCGTACTCAGCCGCATTGTTAGTGCAAGGAAACATCAACTGTAGCACATAATGGAACTTGTCACCCTTAGGGGAAGCCTGAAGGGGAACGCGACAGAAAACAAAAAATTTCTGACCTACGCACCAGCCCAGGACCACTATGGAGACTGCATACATGGTTTGATCTTTTTCGTTACCGACTCGTAGCGCAGCGGGAAGTAGAGTCGATGACGATCGGCGGTGCAGATCCCCACAGCTAGGATTTACAACCTCCCAACCGCGAGGATGTATACCCTCATCTGCTCCTCAGACAGCCCTCCGGGAGGCGGTCGAACAGCCCCCCGGACGGTGTCGCGGACAGCCCTTCGGGAGGACCTTCGAAACTCGAACGGTCACTCGGACAGCCCTTCGGGAGGACCTTCGAAACTCGGACGGTCACACGGACAGCCCTTCGGGAGGCACTCACGAACTAAGACCGAAACTACGATCTCTCTACAGAGTTGCACACATACGGTGTCATCTATCCGGCAGGGCTTCGCCGTCCAGAACTAGTTCCTGCCGGAACCCAGACAGCCTTACGGCTCTACGAAACTCTTTTCGTGGGAGGGAGAGAAGAAGCCAGATAATGCATGGCATGTGTATGAGAGCAAGGGATGAGTGTGGAGGGCTGCCCCTCCACCTCTATTTATAGGAAATCCCAAGGGGGTAGGGTAGTTTCACAAAAAACCCAAAATGCACATGAATGAAGTCCTTCCACAAGGACCTAGGAGTGAAACCAAGGAACAAGAGGGTCCCCAAGGGGGGATACCCCATGTGGCCGGCCACACCCCCGTGAGGGGCCCAAAAAATGGCTCCTATCCATCCATGTCATCCCCAAGATCTTTTGGAGCAAAGCCCCAAAAGGTGGCTTTCCATAAAGTAACCATAAAGCTGATTTTCACTATTCACGACGACATTTTTCAGCGTCTGATCGAACTGAAAATATTTATGTGGGCTAAGAACATTTCCAGTACCCACTAAAATGATTTTCAACGTGTTCCGAAACAATTCCGGTTTTAGTGATTTTCATCTGCGAAACGCATCTGAAGTGGCTCCGGCAGCTCCGGAACATTTCCGGTTTTTATCTCAGAAAATTCCAAAAAGCTTCCAGAATGATTCTGGCATCCTCCAAGAATTATCAGGCATGTGCCGAAACCAATTTGACTTAATGGTGTATCCCGAAACAACTTTTCGGTATCATCAAAACTTATCCGATGACCTCTCTCTGCGGTACGATTCCGCTGTCCGACACTTTTCGGTGTCCGAAACTTTTTCGGTGATTTTCTCTCAGACTCCCTGTCTAGTATTCAGCAGATAGATGACCCTTAAGCGTGTGACCCTATAGGTTCGGTGAAGTATAGACATGACCCGGAACCCCTTCCGATCAATGATCAACATCGGAGCCGTGGACACCCATATTGACCCCTATACCCACACGAATAAATATTCGAGTGAACCTCCAGTTGCCGTGTGCTATTCCTGTTGCTTCGCGATATGTTACAAATACCCGAGGTGAGACATGTTGGCATTCCCGTGGATCAACAACTTGTCCACTATGCTAGTTACCTCGTTACCGGTATTGTTCTCTTTTCTCATTATCGTGTTCCGGCATCCCCGTGATCAAATCACAAAGTGTCTGGCCAGACGATGATGGATACCATAACACCGAGAGGGCCCAGAGATATCTCTCCATCGTCGGAGGAGCAAATCCCAATATTGAGCTATCAAGTTACTTGACACACTTTTCCATGAACCCGTAAGCCGCCGTAATAGCCACCCATTTACGGATAACGTTTAACAAACCCCAAAGTTCATGATGCAAGCATGAAGAAACTCGATACTCTCATGGTCTAAGGAATCATGCAAACGTTAACCATCTCTGTGTTATCTACCAATTAAACTTGTGACGAATGAATCTCATAGCATAACATCAATCCGGGTCGATTCAACACAAATGTTCTCTTAACATTGTGCCCTCAAAGTTGCTGGCATAGACATGCCCATGACCAGGAAAACAAAATCATCATGCAACACTTGAGCTAGTCTTAGAGGCCAGACTAGGAATACTTCTTACCGTTTATTATTCCACACGTGCATTTGAGTCTTCCTTTGAGCCTCGTGGATATTGCAGACTCGAGAATCATTGCAGTTATAGCATGGAACATAAACATAATTATGAACTCGGAGATAAATAATATCATTTATTATTGCCTCTAGGGCATATCTCCTACAGACTCCCACTTGCACTAGAGTCAATAATCTAGCTTATGCTAATGCACTTCACACCTGTGGCACACCAGTGTAAATATGCTTCGGTTGTGGTATAGCCTGATGTCCAACGGATCTGACGACTTCAGTTCCGTGTGTATCTTTGCATGTCCTCGCGTTTTCACGTTTTCACAAAATTCATATTTTGTGTGGACTTGGCTTTGTATGTATGTGAATCACAGGTCGAACCTGGATTCCTCAGACTGAGTTATGGAGCAACTACCTGCAGTAGTGTCCCATTGTCAAAAGCCATCTTGGAACTATACTAAGTTCATGAATGAACTATATGATTCAACATCTTCTTTGTCGCTTCTAAAGCGTCAACATACTTAGCCCTTGTTATCGAATTCGCCACAGTAACTAGTTTGAACAAATTCCAATTAACTGTGCCACCACATTGTGTGTTACACAAAACCCTTAATTTAAATCAAAAATCGCATGGAGAAAAGATGAAGACTCTATCGATGTAACATTTTACAACGAACTCTTCATGATCTCTGCTTGCGAGAAAACCATGTCATCAGTACTTACTCTAGTACTCTGTGACATCTTTCACTGTTGTCCCATGATCAGTAATTTGATCACTTTGGTATCCATACTCGCAACACCTTGGGAGTATCGGACATATCTGGTTGTTTTACATACCATGGAATACATGATTAATTCAAACACAAAAGTGTGTGGAATCTGCATCATGTATTTTACTCATCAGTGTTTTGGGACACCGAGTCTTGCAAAAAACTCTTTCCATGTGACTTTGGCAAGAATCACTCCTTGGCGTTTGAAATGCTAAAAGGTTTTAGCATCTTGTCAATATGTATTCATTGCTTAGCCCCATTAGGTAAATCTATCTCCATAGATCATCATGCCTAATATTGAGGCTATTTAGCCTAAGCACTTCATCGAAAAACTATTTTCAAATGAAGTCCTAATTTGTGTCAAGAAATTTATTTCCAATTACCAATGTGCCAAGCACATAAGGTTTTTAGAAATATTATTACGCTCCCACTTACTTTCTTGAATTACAAGCATCTTCGTTACCCATTGATGAAGTCAAAACCCCTTTGACCATTTCATCAAAACACGAAGATTCCAACTCCATTTTGCTCTCTTCTGTCCATTGCTGGAACTCTGAAGTTTGCATACCTACTAGCATCCTCTGGATCGAAAAATTACTTTGGGCTGTATCATATACAAGTCCTAGCTTTCATTTCCATCAGATGGAAATCCTTTTATCATCCATGTTTCATATCTCATGATTGAAATATGTATTAATTGCTAGTTCAACCCGAACCGACTTTAAGCATCACTACGATGAAAACAACCTCATCGTATTATTTCAACAAGTCGAGCTTTATGGATAAAACATTTTATCCGTATCAGTTTTAAGTTCCATAAATATTCGTTAGACTCTAAGTCTTCCGAAAGGTGTATCAAGGTTTTAATCTTGAATCACTTATATGGAAACTAACTCGGGTTGTATTGGCATTTAGCCAATTCCGGAGTCAGGGCCCATCAACGCTTCCTTGTGTATCGTAGGTATAATGTTGTCTAACAACAATATCTCGTTTGCGCACCTGAGAGGTTTGCACGAGCCTTGCCTACGTGTTTCAGCTGCAAGTTCGACCGAAGTTCATACATTTTATTGTAGAGACTTCTGTATCAGTCGCAGTAGGAAACTCTGGAATTTCTTCCAAGGTCTCTTTCCTTTGATCTGATGAAGATACTGTTTATCTCGTCGAGTTGCACTATTCTCCCACTCACCTTTTAGAAAGAACCATTCTCTTTAAAAGCACACCGTTTCGCGGCAAAACTATTTGCCTCGGTATAGTGAGGGAGGAATACCCAACATTTTGGTATAACCTACAAAGTAGCACTTGTCTGATTTGGAATAGGTTTGTAACGTTTTACACAAGCCCCATATTCCAAATGTTAAGAAAATATATAACATGGTTGGGCGTACCATACCATGGCTTCATTTCAACAGACCCGATGTAGCTCTTTTCAGTGTAAAAGCCGCAGTCTCTAAAGCATCACTTTAAAAGGGATAATGGCAAATTTATTTATGTCATCTTTGACCTTACCATGTCATAAATGGTTTGATTACATCTCCACGGACTTTCCACTTGCAGTGGTGTTCTGGGAGGTGCAAGTTTATGAAACCCCTTTCACAACTCATCAGACATTCGCTAAACATGTAACTCAAATATTCCTTTGTGCAATCAAATTGCAGAAACATAATTTTCTTGTTACAATAACTTCTACTTCATTTTTGAGAACCTTTCGAATGATTTCAAAAGATCCAGACTTACGTCTCATCTAGTAAATATCCATATATCTACTTGAGTCATTTCTGAAGATAAATAAATCTACCACTAACAACACTTATCGGACTACACACATCAAATGTATGATCACTAATAAGTTTGTTGTTCGTTCCTTATGGCCTGTGAACGGTATTTTAGTCACTTCACTTTTCGGAGGAAAGTTGCAAGTGTCAGATGATTCAAAATCAAAAAGACTTCAAAATCCATCATAATGGAATTTTCCATGCGGGTTTCTCCAATGTGACCAAATGTAGTGCCACACTTGTGTGGTATTCTTTTAGTCTTGCGACATTTAGCGTCAGTGTTATGGATGTATCATATTACCCTCAATATTCATAACATACGTCCCATCGATGATGGAAGTATGGCCCTTATGTTATTCATAATACTTAACAACAATTGTTGTTTTTATGAACAACTCTTTTGCAACAAACATTGTGCTATGGGCTAGAGTGTATGAAACTCTAAAATGAATTATGAAAGTAAACCCAGAGGTATTGTATTATTATCAATATTCATAACATACATCTCATTCATAATGAAAGTATGGCCCTTGTGTTATTCATAACATCGAACATAAAAAGTTCTCTTATGAACAACCTTCTTGCAAGATGCCTTATGCAATGGGATAGAGTTTGTAAAACTCTAAATGAATTATGAAAATAAATACAGACGGCAATACACCGATGGAAGGTATAGTAACATTTACTATGTTCCCTATGTATACCTTAACCTCATTTCTAGCTAGTCTTTCAGGCCATAGTAGTTCTTACATCGAGTTGCAACAGAATGCAATCGAGCGGGCATTTTGTGATGAACTCAAAATACCCAAGAATTAGTGATTAACATGTTTAACCATAATTCGCAAGAACTATATCTTTGACCAGCCTTCTATACATCAAAAACTTGTATGACATTCATACATGAGCTGGATATTCCAGTCTTCTTTCCTTTTGCCTTTATACTTCTAGCAGTTTAACTTTTAGTATTTCTCCTACTCTCAGAAGAAGCACCCAACTTAAGAGTGGCATTAGCCCCGGACTTCCTAGGCGTGTAAGTCATACTAACACCCTTTGGACACTTCCTTTCTCTTTAAGTTGTTGTTTTATTCACCTTTCATTATATGACAGGCGTTCTTCTGGATCCCTTTCCCAACAGTCAAATGCATAGTAAACACTTTTACTAATACTTGCAAACAAACATTGCTTTGTTTGTATCTGAAAATAATTTTCAGTTCCATGAATATCATATAACTATCCCAACTTTCGAAGTTTGGGTTTCATGGAAGCAAACATATTCCACTTGACCGTAACAGAATTCTAGCTTTTGGATCAAAGGACGAGAGTCACATGATCCATAGCATTAGCGGGAGGATACGGAAAGCATGCGATAGGACAAAGTCCTTCTCGGCACTTTTGAGGACAATCCTCATATTATGGTACTAATCGTAAAGTTTTAACCAGATATTTAACAGCTATTCAATTTTAACAGGGAAGGTGGAAACGTGAGCCATTATTCTACAACTATTTTGTATATAACACTTAGACAATGTTCATAATTAATTGCACTAAGAATTAAACATGTTAATTCAACAGTGCGCTCCCACTCAAATCAATATCTCTCAAAATTGATTGTGAGTGATACAAGACCCACATTTCAATTGTTCGCCATTGGTGTAACACCACTGATGACGAAAAATCTCAACCGGTAGGCCAACTTGCCAATCACATCTCTATGTGACTCTTGTTCATCTTTCGATGTGTGTGTTCCGAGCTCATGACGGTCATGCCTGAACGTCAAGACAACCAAGTGATCTCGCTGCGAGGTCTCAACTCACCCGCCTCACACTTCTCTAATCGTCCGTACCCGTGTGACACGGCGCACCCCGAAAAGATAGGTGCCGTGACGGTGCTACACTTGGGAAAACACTAACTACTTGGTATTTTAAGTGAGAGATCACCCTAATAAAAGCGACTACCGCGCAATCAAGAAGGGTGCATCATAAGGGATAAACATCTCAGGCAATTCATAATAGCATGATATGGTATAGCCCTTTCTGACGGAGAAGTCTTTCATTTCTTCGTCTTCGGCATTCGTGTCGGTGTTCACCTTCGCGAAGATTGCCACCACCTTGTCGATGCACCAGATAATATTGCTATCTCTATAGCTAACAAAATAATGCATTACAACAAGGTTGACACGCAGGTCATTAAAGTGCAATCATATGGCTCCAACCATCATGCCGAATCATGACACGCAGGTCATGTTAATCAAATTACATCATATAGTCATCTCATACATAATCGAATTAGTATGAGCACTGCTATACCACATCATATGCACATCCTGCAAAACCAAGTTAGACGCCTCTAATCGGTTTATGCAAAATTTATTTTACGTGGCTTCTAAGGTTTTGACTTAAACCGCAGCGACCAACGTTTTATCATCAAGTATGATTATTCAAGTTGCTAGATTAACATCTCGGGTTGTATGAAACACGGGATAATTAAATCTCGAGCCCCATACTAAACTTCGTCATACTCATGACCCCCATGCAGATCATATCTGCAATGCCCTTTCATCTGCGAATTTCATCTTTCTTTTGACTACGGCAGAACCCAAAGAACTGATAGCACTTCCATGATCAATCAGGATCACGGATTGCCAGAACTTTGTCAAATTCCACCATGCTGTCTCCAGATTGAGCAAACGCAAATTCTAGGGAAGCAACAAGAACCTCTGTCACCCGCATAAGTAATTTTCAGCAATAGATCTCATCTACTACCTAATTATATTATGCAATACCCATACATCTCCATGTATTCTAGATCGAAACCTGCATCTACGCATAGCACGGCTCTTGATGCCACTGAAGGGGAACGCGACAGAAAACAAAAATTTTCTGACCTATGCACCAGCCCAGGACCACTATGGAGACTGCATACATGGTTTGATCTTTTTCGTTACCGACTCGTAGCGCAGCGGGAAGTAGAGTCGATGACGATCGGCGGTGCAGATCCCCGCAGCTAGGATTTACAACCTCCCAACCGCGAGGATGTATACCCTCATCTGCTCCTCAGATAGCCCTCCGGGAGGCGGTCGAAGAGCCCCCCGGACGGTGTCGCGGACAGCCCTTCGGGAGGACCTTCGAAACTCGAACGATCACTCGGACAGCCCTTCGGGAGGACCTTCGAAACTCGGACGGTCACACGAACAGCCCTTCGGGAGGCTCTCACGAACTAAGACCGAAAATACGATCTCTCTACAGATTTGCACACATACGGTGTCATCTATCCGGCAGGGCTTCGCCGTCCAGAACTAGTTCCTGCCGGAACCCAGACAGCCTTACGGCTCTACGAAACTCTTTTCGTGGGAGGGAGAGAAGAAGCCAGATAATGCATGGCATGTGTATGAGAGCAAGGGATGAGTGTGGAGGGCTGCCCCTCCACCTCTATTTATAGGAAATCCCAAGGGGGTAGGGTAGTTTCACAAAAAACCCAAAATGCACATGAATGAAGTCCTTCCACAAGGACCTAGGAGTGAAACCAAGGAACAAGAGGGTCCCCAAGGGGGGATACCCCATGTGGCCGGCCACACCCCCGTGAGGGGCCCAAAAAATGGCTCCTATCCATCCATGTCATCCCCAAGATCTTTTGGAGCAAAGCCCCAAAAGGTGGCTTTCCATAAAGTAACCATAAAGCTGATTTTCACTATTCACGACGACATTTTTCAGCGTCTGATCGAACTGAAAATATTTATGTGGGCTAAGAACATTTCCAGTACCCACTAAAATGATTTTCAACGCGTTCCGAAACAATTCCGGTTTTAGTGATTTTCATCTGCGAAACGCATCTGAAGTGGCTCCGGCAGCTCCGGAACATTTCCGGTTTTTATCTCAGAAAATTCCAAAAAGCTTCCAGAATGATTCTGGCATCCTCCAAGAATTATCAGGCATGTGCCGAAACCAATTTTACTTAATGGTGTATCCCGAAACAACTTTTCGGTATCATCGAAACTTATCCGATGACCTCTCTCTGCGGTACGATTCCGCTGTCCGAAACTTTTTCGGTGATTTTCTCTCAGACTCCCTGTCTAGTATTCAGCAGATAGATGACCCTTAAGCGTGTGACCCTATAGGTTCGGTGAAGTATAGACATGACCCGGAACCCCTTCCGATCAATGATCAACATCGGAGCCGTGGACACCCATATTGACCCCTATACCCACACGAATAAATATTCGAGTGAACCTCCAGTTGCCGTGTGCTATTCCTGTTGCTTCGCGATATGTTACAAATACCCGAGGTGAGACATGTTGGCATTCCCGTGGATCAACAACTTGTCCACTATGCTAGTTACCTCGTTACCGGTATTGTTCTCTTTTCTCGTTATCGTGTTCCGGCATCCCCGTGATCAAATCACAAAGTGTCTGGCCAGACGATGATGGATACCATAACACCGAGAGGGCCCAGAGATATCTCTCCATCGTCGGAGGAGCAAATCCCAATCTTGAGCTATCAAGTTACTTGACACACTTTTCCATGAACCCGTAAGCTGCCGTAATAGCCACCCATTTACGGATAACGTTTAACAAACCCCAAAGTTCATGAAGCAAGCATGAAGAAACTCGATACTCTCATGGTCTAAGGAATCATGCAAACGTTAACCATCTCTGTGTTATGTACCAATAAACTTGTGACGAATGAATCTCATAGCATAACATCAATCCGGGTCGATTCAACACAAATGTTCTCTTAACATTGTGCCCTCAAAGTTGCTGGCATAGACATGCCCATGACCAGGAAAACAGAATCATCATGCAACACTTGAGCTAGTCTTAGAGGCCAGACTAGGAATACTTCTTACCGTTTATTATTCCACACGTGCATTTGAGTCTTCCTTTGAGCCTCGTGGATATTGCAGACTCGAGAATCATTGCAGTTATAGCATGGAACATAAACATAATTATGAACTCGGAGATAAATAATATCATTTATTATTGCCTCTAGGGCATATCTCCTACAAAGCCAACACGACTCCAGCCCCGAGCCCTCCAATTGCCTGGACCCATCGAAGTGAATAGTCCAGTATGTGTTATCCGGCTTTTGCTCGGGCACTTGTAACTCTGTCCAATCGTTGATGAAATCCACCAAGGCTTGAGATTTAACAACAGTGCGTGGTACGTATTTCAGACCATGAGGTCCGAGCTCTATAGCCCACTTAGCCACTCTCCCTGTGGCCTCTCTGTTTTGAATGATATCCCCAAGGGGAGCAGAACTGACCACGGTGATGGGGTGACCCTGGAAATAATGCTTAAGCTTCCGGCTTGCCATGAACACACCATAAACAAGCTTCTGCCAATGTGGATACCGCTGTTTGGACTCGATGAGCACTTCGCTGACATAATAAACCGGCCGCTGAACCGGATGCTCTTTACCCTCTTCCTTGCGCTCCACCACCATAGCCACACTGACAGCTCGTGTGTTAGCAGCCACATACAGCAATAAAGGCTCCTTGTCAACCGGAGCAGCAAGGACTGGGGGCTCTGCCAGCTGCCTCTTCAAATCCTCAAAAGCAGTATTAGCTGCATCATTCCAGACAAAGTCATCAGTTTTCTTCATCAACTGATATAATGGCATGGCCTTCTCACCCAAACGGCTTATAAACCGGCTTAAAGCAGCGATGCGACCCGCCAAGCGCTGGACGTCGTTTATACACGCCGGCTTAGCCAGGGAGGTGATGGCCTTAATCTTCTCCGGGTTAGCTTCAATGCCTCTGTTAGAAACTAAGAAACCCAAGAGCTTGCCTGCAGGAACACCAAAAACACACTTGGCCGGGTTAAGCATCATCTTGTAGACCCAGAGATTATCAAAGGTTTCCCTCAGATCATCTATCAAGGTTTCCTCCTTCGTGGATTTAACCACAATATCATCCACATAAGCATGAACATTGCGCCCAATCTGGTTATGAAGACAGTTCTGCACGCAACGCTGATAAGTCGCCTGTGCACTGTTGAGTCCAAAGGGCATAGACACATAGCAGAAGGCCCCAAAGGGAGTGATGAACGCCGTCTTCTCCTGGTCCTTAACTGCCATTTTAATCTGATGATATCCAAAATAAGCATCCAAGAAACTTAAGCGCTCACAACCCGCCGTAGCATCAATGATTTGATCAATACGGGGAAGGGCAAAAGGATCAGCCGGACACGCCTTGTTTCAGTCCGTGTAGTCCACACACATCCGCCAGGTGCCGTTCTTCTTGAGGACGAGCACCGGGTTAGCTAACCACTCTGGGTGAAAGACCTCAACAATAAACCCGGCCGCCAAGAGCCGGGCCACCTCTTCACCAATAGCTTTCCGCCTCTCTTCATTAAACCGCCGAAGGAATTGCTTGACCGGCTTAAATTTCGGATCAACATTGAGAGTGTGCTCAGTGAGTTCTCTAGGTACACCTGGCATGTCAGAAGGTTTCCATGCAAAAATGTCCCTATTCTCACGGATGAACTCGATGAGCGCGCTTTTCTATTTTGGATCCAGATTGGCACTGATGCTAAACTGCTGAGATGAATCACCTGGAACGAAATCAACAAGTTTAGTCTCATTAGCCGACTTAAATTTCATTGCCGGCTCATGCTCCATAGTCGGCTTTTTCAGAGAGGTCATATCTGTTGGGTCAACATTGTCCTTGTAAAATTTTAACTCCTCTGTTGCACAAACAGATTCTGCATAAGCTGCATCGCCTTCCTCACACTCCAAGGCCACCTTCCGGCTGCCATGAACCGTAATGGTCCCATTGAGACCCGGCATCTTGAGCTGTAAATACACGTAACACGGCCGTGCCATGAACTTGGCATAAGCCGGCCGCCCAAATATGGCATGATATGGGCTTCTTATCTTGACCACCTCAAAGGTCAATTTTTCCACCCTGTAGTTGTGCTCGTCTCCAAAGGCCACTTCCAACTCGATCTTGCCGACTGGATAAGCCGACTTACCAGGTACCACACCATGGAAAATAGTGTTTGACTGGCTGAGGTTCTTATCGATCAACCCCATACGATGGAAAGTCTCATAATAGAGGATGTTGATGCTGCTGCCTCCATCCATGAGCACCTTAGTGAACTTATATCCTCCCACCTGAGGAGCCACCACCAAGGCCAAGTGACCCGGATTATCCACCCGGGGAGGGTGATCCTCCCTACTCCACACGATAGGTTGCTCAGACCATCTTAAATAGCGTGGAACCGCCGGCTCAACAGCATTCACAGCCCTCTTATGAAGCTTCTGATCTCGCTTACACAGACTGGTGGTAAATAAATGATACCGTCCACCGCTAAGCTGCTTTGGGTTGGTCTGATAACCCCCCTGCTGCTGTTGATGACCCTGGCCAGACTGTTGATTAAAGCCCCCTTGACCGTTCTGAGGATTAGAATTTGAGCCGCCGCCCGGGCCATGAAAGCCGCCGGTGCCTGAGCCACCGCTCGGGCCATTGTTGCCGTTAAAGGCGTTGGAATTCTTAAAGGCCTTCATGATTGCACAATCCTTCCATAGATGAGTAGCTGGCTTCTCTCTAGAGCCATGCCTTGGACAGGGCTCATTCAACAGCTGCTCCAGCGTCGGGCCTGACCCGCCGGCTTGGGGAGGGGGCCTCCCCTTGCGTCTCTGGCTATTACCCTGTGAGCTGGCGTTGGCCACGAACTCTAGGCCGCCGTCGGCCTTACGCTTGCCACCTCCTTGGTTCCCCGGGTTATGCTGAGGACCCTTGCCATTGCCGTTCTTCTTTCCCTTCCCTGTCCTTTCATCATCTGAAGCGGGGTCCTTGGTACTATCAGAATCAGCGTACTTGACGAGAGCCGCCATCAGCGTACCCATATCATTGCAGTCGCGCTTAAGCCACCCGAGTTTCATCTTCAGGGGCAGAAAACGAAAATTTTGCTCCAACATTAAGACTGCAGAGCCGGCATCCATCTTATCCGATGAATGTATGATCTCCTTGACCCGGCGAACCCAATGTGTCGTAGACTCACCCTCCTGTTGTTTACAGTTAGTCAAATCCACTATTGACATAGACTGCCTACAGGTGTCTTTGAAGTTTTGTATGAACCGGGCCTTCAGCTCAGCCCAAGATCCGATGGAATTCGGCGGTAGCCCTTTCAACCAAGTGCGGGCAGTCCCATCTAGCATCATGGTGAAGTACTTGGCCATCGCCGCTTCACTGACCTCCAGCAGTTCCATGGCCATCTCGTAACTTTCGATCCAGGCTACGGGTTGTAAGTCAGCCGTGTAATTAGGCACCTTCCTAGGGCCTTTGAAGTCCTTGGGTAGACGTTCATTGTGGAGAGCTGGCACTAAACAAGGGACACCTCCAGTCCTCGTAGGGATACCCACGTCGACGGAAGTCGTCGGATAAGCCGGGGGGGTCTGGTAAGCCATCAACTGAGGCACCTGCTCCGCCTCTTGCCGCGCTCTGTCTTGGTCTGCTGCGTGAAAGGCTCCGTTATGAGCCGGGCCATGGCCCGGGGGCGGGTCATGGCGTCGGACATTACTTGAGCCGGTCGCTGAGACCATGTGTCTGCTATAACTCGGGCTCCGGCCTGGACGAGGGGTCGAGTGGATCCTGTCCCGGCTGTAAGAGTATGCCTCTTGCTGTGCCAGCGCTGTCTGAAGGAGTTCCCTGACCCGGTGGGTTTCAATAGCCGTTGGAGAGTCGCCGTCAATTGGGAGGGCCGCCAGTCGTGCTGCTACGGCGACCATGTTCTCCAGCGGGTTAGCATAATGACCCGGCGGTATTGGCACATACTGAGGCGGGGCAGGGTTCACCCGGGGAGGCCCCATCACTTGTGGCTGAACAGGGGTCCCAGACCCAGGCACTATGATCCCTGGCGGGTTACTAGACCCTGCGCCTGGCGTGTTGAAGAGGTTTCGAGGATCGTAGACCGGAGGGAGTCGAGATTGGGCCTTTTGATGCCTCCTTCTCATGACCTCATTGGACGCGTTCTGATCCATCGTGAGCCGGAAGGACTGCGCCTGAATCAATTGAGTTTGGGCGTCGAGAGCCGCCCTCTCCGTAGCCATCCTGATCCCTTCCGCTGCCAGATCTTCCTTGGCTTTCACTAGATCTAACTTTAACTGCGCCACCTCCGCGTCATGCTGAGCTTGATCCGCCGGGTCAACCGCGGCGGTCAACAGGGCCGTCATCTTGTCCGTGAGATCCATCAGCACCTGAGCCGGCGAGGGCACCGGGTTTCCCGCCCCAGCAGCAGGGTTCTGAACAGGCTGCGCACCGGCCATGAAGATTCCAACCCGGCTCGGCGGCTCAAACGGGTCCGGAATACTGTCACCATCGGAACAACCCATGAGCCTGCCATCTTGAAGTTGATAAAACGAGTTTGACTCATCTGTGGACGACTCGCCGTCAGAGCCGGCGGCCGTCTCATCACCGGGTCCAGATCCATCAGAGAGCCCTCCATGGACACATCCCACAAAAGCATGCTTCAAGGCAGGCAGGGCCCGGGAAGGTCATGCGCGCTGAGCCGTCTCCATGAGATCGGCGCAGAGATCCGGCTCAGGGCCCGGCTCACCAATCTTGCCAATGAAAACATGAATTCCGCCGAAGGGGACCCTGTATCCGTACTCAATTGAGCTGGCGTCGGGGCCCCAGTTTGCATCGTCGATGTAGAGCTTGCCGCGATGACTCTTGGTCATCCGGCCCACAGCGTATCCCTTGAGCTCTTCGAAGCTGCCCTTCAAGAACTCAAATCCACCGTGCGCTGGCCCCACGGTGGGCGCCAACTGTCGTGGAATTGTCACGACAGATGTCCTCAAACTAGGACTTAGTCGTGGAGCCATCGCCGCTAGGAAGCTTGAATGGGTTAAACGGGACAAGGAACACGAGGGTTTATACTGGTTCGGCCCCTTACGGTGAAGGTAAAAGCCTACGTCCAGTTGAGGTGGTATTGATTAGGGTTTCGATGACCAGGGAGCTTAACTGCTATGCCTGGCTCTCGACGAGATCTTTCTTTCCCCTAAACCACTGCCGGGTCGTCCCTTTATATAGAGAGGTTGACGCCCAGCAGCTCTCAGAGTCCCTCGCCGGCTCATAAGAGTGTCCGGCTCGGACTCTCAACTATTCTTGCCTTACACTACAAGTTCTACCATAATGACAGTTGTAACTACGTGCCTTAAGCCATCTCCGGGTCTTAAGCCCTATCTTTGGCCCACCGTCTTCGAGCTTGGCGCCGGGCTTCAGGTGATGACCCTTATGTGTAACCCGGCCCCACCGGGCGGGTGACTCTAAGGTTTATATCCTCAACAGGATGTATTAGTGATAATATTCAATGATGTACAGACGCAAGAGATGATTTACTTTTGCTTATTGAATGCATGCTAATTTGAATACTTATTTCTTTTACGATTTGGTTTTGATTATTGAATGCTCATGTCAATATGAGTCCTATAAGATATTTTGAAATGTATATCTTGTGTTGCTCAAATAGTATATGTGCTTGCCCAAGTGGCCGGTCATGTTTGCAGGTTACACCTCCGAGTGGCCTATGTTTTGCCGAAGTGTAGATTAAGTTCCGTTCCGGCAAATTTCAGGCGCTCGATATGTCCTATTTTAGCAAAGGTCATGCTGAATTTTTCCGTGAATTTTTGCATGACTTGTGCCAGAATATGTAGGAAATATCGAGTGCCCCGGATTTGTGTGTTGAGTATCCTGGTAGTTTTCTTCGATCAATTTTCAATTAATGTTTCAACTATGAACATAGGAAATGTCTGACGACGAAAAGGATTTCGGTATTTGCAAATACTGCGAAGACGAGCGCGGCCTGTGCGACAGAATCTTCCTAGATGATGATAGGCGCTTCAGCAACAAGCGAGACGAGAATTTTGAAGTGGATACAGTAAGTCACAACGACAAGTCTTTTTTCGTAATTAAGCATGACATCTCCTTCATTTGCTTCAACTTATAATTTAATTTTTTACTATTCTACTAGCGTATCCCCTGCCATGCAAGAGTTTTTGTCTTGGATAAGATAGGTTTCAGTCCTATGAAAACTACTATGGTGGTAAAGAGTTTACTTGAAGACCGAGCATGGTTGTATTTTCCATGCAAAATTATACAACGCAGACACCTACACTTATTTTGGATGCAAAACTTGGCAAGCACTATGCAAGACTTATGCATTTGAGCCTGATATGGTTATCACCTTTGATATTCGTCCGGAAGATGATATTGAAGGTAATATCGACATCTGGGTCGATGTGCAGACGCCTCCAGTTATACCATTATATGAGTTTCTCAACCATATTTATGTCTTTGATATTGTTTATTCAAAAATAGTTGACAACTAATTTCTATTGACAGCTTATTTTCATTCAAGCAAACATGTCCAGCGTTTGGTAGACATGACCTACTACTGTCCCGGGGCTGAACTAAACTGCGAGGAGATAAGTCATTATGTTTCATGGCTTGAGGATCTTCATACTGTCAAGACAAATTATTTTTCTGGACTTGAAAATCTTAGTACTCAAAACATGTGACCAATAGTGTTCGTACTTAACTATGGTCACATCTATTTAGGAAAGATGGTAAGATTTTTACTATTTGTCCTCAGTGCATCTTTTGCATACATTATTTTTAAGCTAAACTTCATTGCTAAGTATGTTACTATACGATGTTCTTCAACAGGGACTCCCGGTGAATGTTGTGCCTCATTGGATCGAGACTAAAGGTCGCATGAGAATTGTTAGCTTACGGCCAAGATATCCTACAATCCACTTTAGTGCATACATGATTTCTAATATCGAGGAATGCTTAATAGTGAAAGACTGGAGCAAAATTGTGAACAATCGCAGAGAAGTACTAGGGGGCAGCAATCAGAAGCGCAGCCCACAATTAGGAGACAGGTTCATCTGCATGCTCCAACCTGATGAAGCAGGAGTGCTACACATGTTTTATGTTATTTTACCTGAGAGAGAGAGCAGCGGGAGTGATTAATTAGCTAGCTAGAAATGAGTTTGAAGATGATGATGTGCTACACTATGACTATGATGATTACATAGCTAGTGTTGGTGGTAATGACTATGATGATTACTATTAGCTAGTGTTGGTGGTGATTAGGTAGCTACCGCAGCTAGTGTTGGTGGTGATTAGCTAGCTAGAATGAGTTTGAAGATGGTGATGTGCTACACTATGACTATGATGATTCAATAACTACCGTTGGTGGTAATGACTATGATGATGATTACATAGCTTGTGCTGGCGGATTAGATTCAAGTGGAGGCAACATGTGGTGTACATCGAAAGTACTACTAGTCCAAACTAGATCAAGTTTGGATTAGTAGTATACTTTTGACATGCACCACATATTGCCTCCACTTGAACCTAATCCACATTTATTTGACACACTGTGATGGACATAATGATATAAACCTCATAATTGGTATAGTACCAAAATTTGTATAACGGCGTATAAATACACTCAAAATAAAAAAAATGAAAAAAGAATACTAGTAGCGATGTGCAGGAAACACGCTGCAACTAGCTAGATTAGCAGCAGCGCGGGAAAGAACAAACGCTGCGGCTATGTGTCTTAGCAGTAGCGCACGTCGCACACGCTACTGCTAAGTAATAGCTGTAGCGCCTTATTAGTAGCGTGGTTACCCGCGCTACTAGTGGGCACTAAACTCGCGCTACTACTAGGGTTTTCCCTAGTAGTGCTTGGAACATCTCATATCCTCCATGACGTTCAAAACGTCTTTGAAGTCCCGATTCTATGCCGTAAAGCATGGCACACTGACCTATCGAGTAGTCATCAGACCGCAGTTTCCAGGCGTTCACAACGTCCAGATTAGCGGGAGCGGGTGGTACACCTAGCGATGCATAAAGGACATAATTCTTCTGTGCAGCAATGAGGATAATGCTCAAGTTATGGACCCAGTCCGTGTAGTTGCTACCATCATCTTTGAACTTAGCTTTCTCTAGGAATGCAGTAAAATTCAATGGTATTGTAGCACAGGCCATTGGTCTACAACATAGATATGCAAAAACTATAAGACTAAGTTCATGATAAGTTAAGTTAAGTTAATTATATTACTAAAGAACTCCCACTTAAATCAACATCCCTCAAGTTATGTAAGTGAAACATGATCCATATCGCCTAAACCATGTCCGATCATCACGTGCGATGGAGTAGTTTTTGATGGTGAACATCACATGTTGATCATATCTACTATATGATTCATGTTCGAACTTTCGGTCTCCAGTGTTCTGAGGCCATGTCTGTACATGCTAGGCTCGTCAAGTCTAACCAAAGTATTCCGTGTGTAAAAATGGCTTACACCCGTTGTATGTGAACGTAGATTCTATCACACCCGATCATCACGTGGTGTCTCGAAATGACGAACTGTAGCAACGGTGCATACTTTAGGGGGAACACTATTACCTTGAAATTAAGTGAAGGGATCATCTTGTAATGCTACCGTCGTTCTAAGCAAAATAAGATGCATAAAAATATAAACATCACATGCAATCAAATTTGTGACATGATATGGCCATCATCATCTTGTGCTTTTGATCTCCATCTCCAAAGCATCGTTATGATCTCCATCGTCACCGGCTTGACACCTTGATCTCCATCATAGCGTCGTGGTCATCTCGCCAACTATTTCTACTACTACTATTTCTAACTCATAGCGATAAAGTAAAGCAATTACATGGCGTTGCAATTCATACAATAAAGAGACAACCATAAGGCTCCTGCCGGTTGCCGATAACTTTACAAACATGATCATCTCATACATGACCGTATGCCTCATCACGTCTTGACCATATCACATCACAAGCATACCCTACAAAAACAAGTTAGACGTCCTCTACTTTGTTGTTGCAAGTTTTACGTGGCTGCTACGGGCTTCTAGCAAGAACGGTTCTTACCTACACAAAACCACAACGTAGTATAGTGATTGCTTTTTGATCTTCAAAAGAACCTTGTTCATTGAATCCGAATCAACTAAAGTTGGAGAAACAGACACCCGCCAGCCACCTATGTGCAAAGCACGTCGGTAGAACCAGTCTTATGAACACGGTCATGTAATGCCGGCCCGGGTCGCTTCATCCAACAATACCACCGAATCAAGAATCAACTAGTGACGGCCAGCAATATGTATATACTCAAGCCCACAATTCCTTTGTGTTCTACTCATGCATATCATCTACGCATAGACCTGGCTCATGATGCCACTGTTGGGGAACGTAGCATGCAATTTCAAAAAATTTCCTACATCAGCAAGATCTATCTAGCAGATGGATAGCAACGAGGGGATAGAGTGTGTCCATGTACCCTCTGTCGGTGTCAAAACCGGCGGATCTCGGGTAGGGGGTCCCGAACTGTGCGTCTAAGGCTAATGGTAACAGGAGACGGGGGACACAATGTTTACCCAGGTTCGGGCCCTCTCGATGGAGGTAATACCCTACTTCCTGCTTGATTGATCTTGATGATATGAGTATTACAAGAGTTGATCTACCACGAGATCGTAGAGGCTAAACCCTAGAAGCTAGCATATGGTATGATTTTTGATGTTGGTCCTACAGACTAAACCCTCCGGTTTATATAGACATCGGAGGGGGCTAGGGTTACACATAGTCGATTACAGAGAAGGAGATCTACATATCCGAATTGCCAAGCTTGCCTTCCACGCAAAGGAGAGTCCCATCCGGACACGGGACGAAGTCTTCAATCTTGTATCTTCATAGTCCAACAGTCCGGCCAAAGTATATAGTCCGGCTGTCCGGATACCCCCTAATCCAGGACTCCCTCAGTAGCCCCCGAACCAGGCTTCAATGACGATGAGTCCGGCGCGCAGATTGTCTTCGGCATTGCAAGGCGGGTTCTTCTCCAAGTCCAGAGTACCTGTTGTAACGAGTAGTGTCCGGCTTCCCATTATTGTTGCACTCCTCGGCTTCTGTACCTTAATAATGGCAATCTCCACGTGTCGAGCGAATGCGAGAAGTCGGGGCATTTTTGCGTTTGCCACCCTGACCATGTTAGTAAATCATCTATTAAAGAGACGGGGATCCTCAGATCCAAATCACTCCTTCTCCCCCAAGCGAGGAATCACCAGAGCGCACCCGAAAAACCATACCATCATGGCCGGCCACCGCAGCTCCTCCTCTCGCTCCCGCAGCACTAAGCCAGGCGATTGGGTGAAGTGTAACGTACCCCATGGTCGATTAGTGGAGTTACAGACCCAGGGGTTCCTCCCGCCCGCATACATGGTCCCCGTCCGAGCCAGACTAGCCACCTACAATGGCGGGGAGCAAGGAGAGAGTTTTCCCAAGCCATCCAGGGGGGAGCGGGTATGCCTTGTCCCTTACTTGCTGAGGGGGCTCGGATTTCTGATCCATCCATTGCTCCGCGAGCTTCTGGAGTACTATGGCCTCCAGCTGCATAATTTTACCCCTGCCTCCATACTGCATATCGCAGGTTATGTCGCCCTATGTGAGCTATTTCTAGGCTGCAAAGCTCATTTCGAGCTATGGAAGAGGCTATTCTGCCTCGGCCCTCGCAATCAGGAGGGATCAATATATCAAGTTGGCGGAGCCGATATATGGATACTTGCCCGGTACTCCGAAGAAGACGTCCGAAGACTGGCCTTCAGATTGGTTTTATATGGAGGACGTTCCCCTTCCGGACCCTATTCGGATGGGCCTTCCTGAGTTTGCTGAGGTCCCGTTGAAGAAACGCCACAGCTGGTGCGCCCGGAGCCCCCAGGAGGAAGATGACAGTGAAGTCCTTTATCTGATGGGCAGGATAAGAACACTGGCCCAATCAGGACTGACAATAATCGAAGTTATGTCAATATGTGTAATGCGGGGGGTGCAGCCACTTCAGTATCGGGGGAAACCCATGTGGCACTTCAATGGAGAAGACGATGCCACCCGCTGTGGTCGTAAAGGTCCGGACTCCGCCACCGCTCTGGCGAAAATACTATCCGATTTGTTCAAAGGGGAAGAGGAGGAGTTAGCCCTTAAACCACGGGATGGATTTTCCATGTACCACCCCCCGAGCTGGGTGAGCCGTTATTTTTTACTCAACTCCGCTCATTCCCGCGCTCTTCATCACAAATATTTACCTTGCTAATTCATAGCAGGAACTGCGTAGAGCTGTGAGGGAGATCAACAGCTAGCCTCCACAGCCAGAGGACCCTGACTGGGCCCTCGACCCCGGACTCGAAGAAGATCCGGAAATATTCGTGGAGCTCGTCGACAAGACGTTTTACCAGGCAAGACGTGACGGTGCTCTGGTGGCTATCATAGCCGATTATCCCGGCCTACTCCCTGCATCGCATGTAAGTAAAACCGGAGTCCTAACTTCCAAGAAGGATCCCTTCTTTGCACTTTTACCCACCGCACATGTATTGCGTTTCACAGGAAGGCAATCGGGGCACCGTGCCGAACCCGCGGTGACTTGCCAACAAGGGGCACCAAAGCCGGGTAGGCTTAAAAGGAAGGCGTTCAGGACCGATACGCCGTAGCAAAGGTATGATTTAAAACCTACTATGTAATCGTCGTCTTTAAAATATAACAGTGTCCCTTGTCCCCTGGCAGAAAAAGTGCTCGCCGGACTGTAACCGGAGAGCCTGCCAGCCACGCCTCCACCAGCCGGACTCAAGAGCTGGACTCGAGGGCGGGGTCCAACGTGGGGACAACACCAGACGGTCCTCCTACAGAGGATGCGGATAGGATATCCGCTACAAATTCCGAGGTGCAGAGCGCCATGAATCACATGCGTCGTCGGGCCGTACTCCGCGACCCAAATTTCTCCGAAGAGGCGTTTAATGCCTTCAACTCGGGAGAAGCGTACATCAGAGCTGCTCAAGGTGTACTTGCTAGAGCCACTGATCAGTATTTAAAGGATATACGGGTAAGAAAAACCTGACGATTATGTATATCAGTAGCCCCTGAGACTTGAAACAGTTGGCACAACTGATTTAAGGATCCTTGTATGCCCAGGTTCTTACAGAGAAGAATACCCACTTGTCTCAAGAGCTGGAGGAGTGCAAAGCCCAGCTAAAGGCCGCTTTTGCCGAAATCGAGGAAGCCAAGAAGACCTCTTCTGGTAATACTTGTCTTTGAGGAACAAGAATGTAATAACATGTACCAGTTAGTCTTCGGCATGTTCGCAAATCTAACAATAGATTCTACATGCAATCCCGGAGTGAATCCGGAGATAGCACCAGGGGATGGGAACGTGCTCAATGGCAGCTAGAAGCTGGCGAGCGTGTGCTTGCACGGGTTATTCAAGAGAAAAATAATCTCCAGGATGCCCATACCTGGCTGGGCGTTGAACTAAAAGATGTTCGGGCCCAGCTTGCTGACTCCGTGAAGGAGAATAAAAGGCGTCGACGCGGCATTTTTTGTAAGTGCTCAAACGAACCTCTATACAGTTCGGCGGAGAAGCGGGTTAACAGAGTTATGTCTATAGGTATGCTGACAGGTCACCCTGAAGATGAGATGCCCGGATCCGCAGGCGATTTGCTACAAAAGCTTTCACAACTGCACGAACGAGTTCAACAGGTGATGCAGGGTATTGCCCAAGCCTTGTGGCCATCCGCCTCCCTGCCAGGAGGCATGGAAGAGCTTGTAGAGATGCTCAAGGGAGCGCGGCGGCGCTTCCGGTTATGGAAGATATCGGCCTGCCGACAAGGTGCGAGGGAAGGCTGGGCTATGGTGAAGACAAGGTACACCAAGGTTGATCCGAACCACATGGCGCAGGTCGGACCTATAGGGTTAGATGGGAAGGAGATTCCCGTAAGTCTGGTATATGACCAGGTAGGATTAGCCACAAAGTATTCCCAACAGGATTGTAGGCTAGACAGCCTGTTGGATGGTATAGAAGACGAATTTAGCCAGTCTAAATGACTGCACTTCAATGGACATATTTTGTCCCTAGCCGGATTGTAAATCATTTGTCATGGCGGACCTTTTCGCTTCAGCCTCCGGACCCAATAGTCCGAAGTGTATCCGAATACCCACTCGGTTATGTAAAACCGGGGTACGCGTGGAAACCAGGCATAGGGGTCATAAGTGCTTGAACAGACAAGTACCCAACAAGTTATGTTATATTACATGGATAGTAAGAAACATCTTCCAGGGAGAATAGTTCCGTTAAGGGTTCCTTTCCCTGGGTATGCATGCGTGAATAAGCATGTCCGAACTGCGAACAGAGACGCAGTACAAAAAACATCTGGGGGCTTAGGTTATAATAGGTACGAAAACATCTTTTGTTCACCGACCGAATATTCCCTTAAGAACGCTAGCTTGCGGCTTCACCAAGTCTGAGGTACACATCCGGCTGACCCGGCAGTAACAATCGTAGAGGTGCTCCCCGTATGCCCTACCGAATTAACGGGAACGTAGGGCATAAATACAAGAGCCAGGCAACCCAGCTTGGCCAAAACTTAAGTCATATCGATGCATATAATGGCAAAGAAAAGGTACATATGGAAAAATCACACATATGTAGTGGGCATGAAGCCCGGAAGATAATTATATAAAGCTTCTGTATAAGAAGCCCCCAGGTATATTAAGCGTGCATAGCGCGGCGAGAGTGTGCGGCCGAGGCACGCCTGCAGCCTGTAAGGCCATAAAAAAGGAAAAAGAACGAAAGAAAGAGTATATAACTTAAAAAAAGGGCGGAGGTAAGGAGACGAACACGGAGTTCCACACTAGGCGTAGAATCGTCGGAGTCTGGCCGCGTTCCATGGGTTCGGCTCGAGTCGATTATCTAGTCCATCGCGCAGACGGTACGCTCCTCCGGTGAGAACTTGATCAATGATGAAGGGACCCTCCCACTTGGGCGTGAGCTTGTCCTTTTTCTTCTCCGGTAGGCGTAGAACGAGTTCGCCAACGTTATAGGTTTTGGCCCGTACTTCCCTGCTTTGATTCCTTCGAGCTTGTTGCTGATAAATGCGGAACGAGCTTTTGCGACGTCGCGCTCCTCCTCTAGGGCATCTAAACTGTCCTGCTGATCCAGCTCGGCTTCTCTTTCCTCGTACATGCGCACACAAGGTGAGTCATGAATGATGTCACAGGGCAATACCGCCTCTGCGCCGTACACCATAAAAAATGGTGTGTATCTGGTAGTGCGGTTCGGTGTGGTCCGCAGCCCCCATAGTACGGAGTCGAGCTCCTCGACCCAGTGCGTATCTGATTCCTTTAAGGAACGCACTAGTCTGGGTTTAATGCCGCTCATAATAAGACCATTTGCTCGTTCGACTTGACCGTTTGTTTGGGGGTGATAGACGGAGGCATAATCGAGCTTAATGCCCATGTTGCCGCACCAAGTTTTCACCTTGTCGGCTGTGAAGTTAGGGCCATTACCGGTGATGATGCTATGGGGGACGCCGTAACAGTGTACGACCCTGGATATAAAGTCTATCACAGGTCCGCATTCGGCCGTTTTAACTGGTTTGGCTTCTATCCATTTGGTGAATTTATCCACCATAACCAACAAGTATTTCTTCTTATGGCTTCCTCCTTTAAGGGGTCCGATCATATCGAGCCCCCACACCGCAAAGGGCCAAGTTATGGGGATTGTTTGGAGAGCGTAGGTGGCATATGGCTTTGATTTGCAAAAGGATGGCAACCGACACAACGTGGGACAAGGTCCTGTGCGTCTGCTCGGGCTGTCGGCCAGTAGAAACCTGTACGGAAGGCCTTGCTTACAAGGGCCCGAGCTGCGGCATGATGGCCGCCGAGTCCAGTGTGAATTTCAGCCGAGAGCTGCCGCCCTTCCTCTTCGGAGATGCATCTTTGGAGCACTCCAGTCGCGCTTTTCTTATAAAGCTCTCCCTCA
Organism: Triticum aestivum; assembly: GCF_018294505.1. Taxonomy (NCBI): domain Eukaryota; kingdom Viridiplantae; phylum Streptophyta; class Magnoliopsida; order Poales; family Poaceae; genus Triticum; species Triticum aestivum. The sequence goes on from NC_057814.1 coordinate 3,292,304, forward strand.
TGAACCTTATAGGCTTTAGAGCGCCGCACGATGCAGCGTGCCTTATTTTGGTCCTCGGGGAGTTCTTGCCTATTTAAGTAGGCTAAGAAGGGTTCTGTCCACGGGGCGATGACAGCCATGATCACGTGGGCCGAAGGTGTTATTTCGGTGGCGGAGCCTCCGATTACGTCAGAGTGTTCGGGATCAGGGGTTGTGTTCGGGTCCGGACTGTTATTGCCGGTCTCTCCTTCCCGTGCCATAGATGGCTTGAATAGACTTTCCAAAAAGATATTAGGTGGGACTGGGTCGCGCTTAGCGCCAATGCGGGCAAGGATATCCGCCGCTTGATTGTTTTCTCGAACCACATGGTGGAATTCGAGCCCCTCGAACCGAGCTGACATTTTGAGGACGGCATTGCGGTAAGCCGCCATTTTTGGGTCTTTGGCGTCAAAGTCTCCATTTATTTGAGATATTGCCAGGTTTGAGTCCCCGCGCACTTCTACGCGTTGAATGCCCATGGAGACTGCCATCCGAAGACCATGCAACAGAGCCTCGTATTCGGCTGCATTGTTGGAGTCTGTGTATAATATTTGTAGTACGTATTGGACTGTATCTCCGATGGGAGATGTCAGGACAACGCATGCTCCTAGACCTGCCAGCATCTTAGAGGTCTGTTGGGATAGCCAACTGTGACAAGGCTCGAATTTTAGCCGGATTTGCTTCAATTCCTCTATTGGAAACTATGAAACCCAGGAGCTTTCCGGCAGGAACACCGAAAACGCATTTTTTCAGGATTGAGCTTGATGTCATATGTTCGGAGATTGTCGAACGTAAGCCTCATGTCATCTATTACAGACTCGACGTGTCTGGTTTTGATGACTACATCGTCTACGTATTACAGACTCGACGTGTCTGGTTTTGGACACGGGACGAAGTCTTCAATCTTGTATCTGCATAGTCTAACAGTCCGGCCAAAGTATATAGTCCAGCTGTACGGATACCCCCTAATCCAGGACTCCCGCACCCTCATAGACTGAAAGCGGAAGCGTTATATTAACGTGGTTGATGTAGTCGTACTCTTTGCGATCTTGATCACGATCCAACCGATCAAGTACGGAACGTACGGCACCTCCGAGTTCTGCACACGTTCAGCGCGATGACGTCCCTCGAGCTCTTAATCCAGCAGAGGGTCAAGGGAGTAGATGAGTTCCGTCAGCATGACGGTGTGATGACGATGTTGGTGATGCGATCTGCGTAGGGCTTCGCCTAAGCACTACGGAGATATGATCTGAGGTGTAATCTATGGAGGGGGGCACCGCACAATGCTAAAACAATTGTAAACTTGTGTGTTTTAGGGTGCCCCCTTGCCTCCGTATATAAAGGAGGAGAGGGGAGGCCGGCCAGCCCATGCTAGGGCCGTGCTAAGGAGGGATGTGGAGTCCTACTAGGACTCCTAGTCCTAGTAGGATTCCCTCCGAAGAGGGGGAAGGAATAGGGAGGGAGAGGGAGAAGGAAAGGGGGGCTGCGCCCCCACCCCTAGCCCAATTCGGATTGGCCTAGGGGGGCGCGTGCCACCTCCTGTGGCCTGCCTCCTCCTCTCCACTCCCGCCCATGTTGGCACAATACTTCCCCGGGGGGTTCTGGTAACCCCTCCGGCACTCCGGTTTTACCCGGTACGATCTGAAACTCTTCCGGTGTCCGAATAACATCGTCCAATATATCATCCTTTATGTCCCGACCATTTCGAGACTCCTCTTCATGTCCGTGATCTCATCTGGGACTCCGAACAACATTCCATCACAAAAACACATAACTCATATAATACAAAATCGTCATCGAACGTTAAGCGTGCGGACCCGACGGGTTCGAGAACTATGTAAACATGACGGAGACGGCTCTCCGATCAATAACCAATAGCCGAACCTGGATGCTCATATTGGCTCCTACATATTCTATGAAGATCTTTATCGGTTGAACCGTTATGACAACATACGCAGTTCTCTTTGTCCATCGGTATGTTACTTGCCCGAGATTCGATCGCCGGTATCTTCATACCTAGTTCAATCTCGTTACCGGCAAGTCTCTTTACTCATTCCGTAATACATCATCCCGTGACCTAGTCACATTGCTTGCAAGGCTTCTTATGATGTGCATTATCGAGAGGGCCCAAAGACACCTCTCCGAAACTCGGAGTGACAAATCCCAGTCTTGATTCACACCAACCCAACAGACACCTTCGGAGATACCTGTCGAGAATCTGTATAACCACCCAGTTATGTTGTGACGTTTGATTGCACACAAGGAATTCCTCCGGTGACCGGGAGTTGCATGATCTCATGGTCTGAAGAACATGTATTTGACATTGTGAAAGCTATAGCAAACAAATTGAAATGATCAAGATGCTAAGCTAACGGATGGGTCTTGTCCATCACATCGTTCTCCTAATGATGTGATCTCGTTATCAAATGACAACTCATGTCCATGGCTAGGAAACTTAACCATCTTTGATAAACGAGATAGTCTAGTAGAGGCTTACTAGGGACATAATATTTTGTCTATGTATCCACACATGTATCAAGTTTCCGGTTAATACAATTCTAGCATGAATCATAAACATTTATCATGACATAAGGAAATATAAAATAACAACTTTATTATTGCCTCCAGGGCATATTTCCTTCACCCCCGTCGTCGCCGTCGCCCCTGCCCTGAGCCCACGCCCCTGCCCCGCCCCCGTCGTCGCCGTCCCCCCTGCCCCCCGTCATCGCCGTCGCCGTCCTCGCCGCCGACCCCGCGCCCATGCCCCTACGACGCCACCCCTCCTCACCATTCGGTGACGAGGCCGCCCTTCCTGTCCTCCTCCCTCACTTAGTAATTTTTTTTCATATATATATGATGATTTTTTGGTTCATAGATGATCATGTGATTTTTTTTCATATGTATGCATTGATGTGGATGGATGGATATGTATATATATAGAAAATGATCATATATATGATGTTTTTTTATTCATAGAATAATTTTTTTGTTCATAGAAATTAGTTAAAATTACTAAGTTACTAAGTTAAAATTGACGTCGTTGTCGATCTACCCCCTCCCAATAACTTCGACATGAGGGGGGATGTCGGACATGCATGAGAGAGAGGCGGTCCGCTCATTGGACATGTCATGTGGATTTTTTTGTTCATATAGAAAACTCCGGTAACTTCGACATGAGGGGGAACATTGATCAACCCCCTCTCGCCCGACCAACTCTCGAGAGTCCACCCAAACTGGGACTAAAAAGCATTGTCGACGGCCACCCAAACCCTAAAAGAAAAAGCGACGTCGTTGTCGATCTACCCCCTCCCCGATAACTTCGACATGAGGGGGGACGTCGTACATGCATGAGAGAGAGGTGGTCTGCTCGTCGGACATGTCATGTGGAATTTTTTTTGTTCATATGGA
>NC_057814.1:3297539-3298098 GCF_018294505.1 Triticum aestivum
TCGAGTCTTCAAATAAAACGAGGCTTGGAGGGAAACTAATGTGCACGTGTGGGATAATAAACGGTAAAATGTATTCCTAGTCAAGCCTCTATGACTGGCTCAAGTATTGCATGATGATCCTGTTTTCCTGATCATGGGCATGACTATGCCGGCAATTTTGAGGGCACAATTATTAGTACAACACTTGTGTTGAATCGACCCATTTTGATGTTATGCTATGAGATACATTCGTCACAAGTTAATGGTTAATAACAATGAGAATTTAATGTTTGCATAATTCCGTAGACCATGAGAGTATCGAGTTCCTTCATACTTGCTTCGTGAACTTTGGGGTTTGTTAAACTTCATCCGTAACTGGGTGGCTATTACGGCGGCTTACAGGTTCACGGAAAAGTATGGCAAGTAACAAGATATCTCAAGATTGGGATTTGCTCCTCCGTCGATGGAGAGATATACTCGGGCCCTCTCGGTGTAACGGTATCCATCATCGTCTGGCCAGACACATTGTGATTTGATCGCTGGATGCCGGAACACGGAAACGAGAAAAGAGAACAAAACC
>NC_057814.1:3299675-3300275 GCF_018294505.1 Triticum aestivum
CGCAGCAAGATCACTTGGTTGTATTGACGTTCATGGCAGGATCGTCCTGAGCTCGGAACACACGCATCGAAACATGAACAAGAGTCACATAGAGATGTGATCGGCAAGTTGGCCTACCAATTGAAATCCTCGTCATGAGATGATGATTCTATGACGTTGAATTGTTATTTGGATCTTGAATCACTCAATATCAATTTTGAGAGATATTGATTTAAGTGGGAGCACACTTTAGAATAAAAATGTTTATTCACTAGTGCAAATTTCATTATAAACAAAGTCTAAGTGAAACTTGTGCTTTCAGTTGTAGATCAAATGGCTCGCAACACCGCGTTCAACTTAGGCCCGATGTTAGAGAAAGAGAAGTTAGCTACGACTGGAAACAACTATGAGGACTGGGTCCGTAACCTGAGGATTGTCCTCAGGAGCGCTAAGAAATTGTACGTGCTTCAAACTGCTCTTCCAGCTAAACCGGCGACAGAGGCCCCAGAAGATGAACAAAATGTCTGGGCCACTAAGGATGATGATCACAACTTAGTGCAGTACCTCATGCTAGCTTGCATGAGTACAGGGCTTCAAAAACGTTTTGAATTCCATAAACCC
>NC_057814.1:3300285-3306572 GCF_018294505.1 Triticum aestivum
GTGATATGATCCGGAAATTGGATGCTCTGTACAAGGCAACCGCAAAGTCTGAACGATATGATATCATGAAGGCTTTGATGGATTGCAAGATGGCTGAGGGTAGTTCAGTTGGTGAACACGTGGTCAAAATGATTGGGTATTCTGAAAGGCTTAAAGCCCTGGAATTTCACTTCCACCTGGCCATATGATGGACATGTTGCTTTCTTCACTCCCCCCGTCTTACGATGGTTTTATCATGAACTACAACCTGACAGGGATGGAGAAGACACCGGAAGAGGTGCTCGCCATGCTGAAAACTACAGAAGGAGGACTGCGGAAAAATCGCAAGCAACTGTTGCTTGTGAATAAAACCGCCAGTTTCAAAAAGAAGAAAGGGAAGCCCAAGAAGGGCAAGGGCACCGGTAAGACCGGCTCCCAAATCAACTCTAAGGGTGGAGCCAAGAATGAAACTGAGTGCTTCTACTGCAAGGGCACAGGACACTGGAAGAGAAACTGCAAGAAGTATCTGGAAGATAAGAAGACCGGGAAAACCGGAAAAGGTATAATTGTTATACAGGTTAATGTCATTGACGTTTTACTTGCTAGCGAAAATTCTAAGTCTTGGGTATTTGATACCGGATCGGTTGCTCACATTTGCAACTCGATACAGGGGCTTCAGAAGGTGCGCAAGCTGGCAAAGAATGAAGTCATAATGCGCGTCGGGAACGACACTGGGATCACCGCTCAAGCCGTCGGCATTATGTCTCTACGTCTCCCTTCAGGATTTATCATAGAACTAGGTAACTGTTATTTTGTTCCACTGTTGTGTAGAAACATTATCTCCGGATCATGTTTAGTACACGATGGGTATTCGTACAAGTCTGAGAACAATGGTTGATCACTTTATTGTAAGGATATATTTTATGGATTTGCACCCATTGTTGGGGGCCTTTTCATACTAAATCTTGAATGTGAAAATGATGTCTTTAACGTGAATGCCAAACGCCTTAAGAAGGCTGATACCACCACCACTTACTTGTGGCACTGTCGGCTTGGACACATCGGAAAGAAACGCGTGAAAAGACTCCAGAGAGATGGAGTTTTACTGTCCTTTGATTTTGAATCATTTGACACATGTGAAGCTTGTGTGATGGGGAAAATGACCAAGACGCCGTTCACGGGTCATCCTGAACGGGCGAGTGAATTATTGGAAATAATACATAGTGATGTATGTGGTCCAATGAGCACAGCCGCACGGGGTTGGTATTTCTACTTTGTGACTTTTACTGATGATTTAAGTCGGTATGGCTATATCTACTTCATGAAGCATAAGTTGGAAACCTTTGAAAAGTTCAAAGAATTTCAGAATGAGGTAGAAAATCATCGTAACAAAAAGATTAAGTTTCTGCGGTCTGATCGCGGACGTGAATATCTTAGTCATGAGTTTGGCCAACATCTGAGTGACAGTGGAATCATTTCACAACTTACGCCTCCCGGAACTCCACAAAGAAACGGAGTATCGGAAAGACATAACCGAACCCTGTTGGACATGGTAAGGTCGATGATGTCTCTTACAGATCTACCAATATCTTTTTGGGGTCATGCACTAGAAACTGCCGCTCACACACTAAACAGAGCACTGTCTAAGCCTGTTAAGACGAAACCACATGAGATGTGGAATGGGAAGAAACCCAGTTTGTCACATCTTAAAACTTAGGGATGTGAGGTACATGTAAAACGTTTACAACCTACCAAACTCGATCCCAGATCAGACAAGTGTAACTGTGCAGGTTATCGAAAAGAAACAATTGGGTATTCCTTCTACCTACCCTCCGAGCACAAAGTGTTTGTCGCTAAAAGCGGAGTCTTTCTTGAGAAAGAATTTTTCGCCAAAGAATTAAGTGGGAGGACAGTACAACTTGATGAGATTAGTGAATCTTCGGCAACTGTTGATATGGCTAAGGAACCAGAAGAAATTCCGCTAATTATTGCTGCAACTGAGCTGGAATTTGTCGCATATGATGCGGAGACTTTAGACAATGTTGAAATTGAACCGCGCAGATCAGGTAGGGCTATCCAGCCACCTGAATGGTTTCATAAAAAAATCTTCATTCTTGAAGACGATGAACCTGCGCACTACAAGGAAGCGATGGCGCGGCCCAGCTCAAAAGAATGGCACAAAGCCCTGAGATCTGAAATGGAATCCATGTACGAAAACCAAGTTTGGAACTTGGAAAAACTTCCAGAAGGCGTAAAACCGATTGGTTGTAAATGGATTTTCAAAAGAAAGACGGATGTGGATGGTAACATTACTATCCACAAAGCTAGACTTGTCGCGAAAGGGTTCACACAAGTTCCAGGAGTGGACTACGACGAGACTTTCTCGCCCGTAGCTATGCTTAGGTTTGTTCGGATATTGCTAGCAATTGCTGCTTATTTCGACTATGAAATATGGCAGATGGATGTCAAAATGGCTTTCCTAAATGGAAACCTCAAAGAGGATGTATACATGATACGGCCAGAAGGTTTTGTCATTCATGAGGATGCTGGAAAGGTATGCAAACTTCAGAAAGCCATTTATGGTCTGAAGCAAGCATCAAGGAGCTGGAACATTCGTTTTGATGAAGTGGTCAAAGAGTTTGGCTTCATCGGGAATGACGAAGAATCTTGTGTTTACAAGAAGTTTAGTGGGAGCGCAAAAGCATTTCTAATCTTGTATGTGGATGACATATTGTTGATTGGAAATGACGTGAATTTTCTTAGCGAAATAAAAGACTCATTGAAAAAGAGGTTTTCAATGAAAGACTTAGGCGAAGCGGCATATGTATTGGGCATCAGAATCTATAGAGATAGATCAAAACGCCTGATGGCGCTTAGCCAAAGCACGTACATTGACAAGGTGTTGAAAAGGTTCAACATGGAGAACTCCAAGAAGGGCCTCCTCCCCATGTCACCTGGCACAGTGCTTTGCAAGAATCAGAGTCCTCGGACTCTGGATGAGCGAGTACAAATGAATGATGTTCCATATGCCTCGGCAGCTAGTTCTATTATGTATGCCATGCTATGTACAAGACCAAATGTTTCCTATGCGCTAAGTGTTAGCAGCCGGTACCAAAGTGATCCAGGGTTGGAACACTGGGCCGCAGTCAAGGGTATTCTTAAGTACCTCAGAAGGACCAAGGATTTACTCCTTGTGTACGGAGGTGAAGAAGAGCTCATTGTAAGTGGTTACACTAATGCAGGCTTCATGACTGACCCAGATGACTTCAAATCTCTATCAGGCTATGTTTTCATATTGAACGGCGGCGCAGTTGATTGGAAAAGTTCCAAACAAAAGACTATGGCGGATTCTACGACGGAGGCGGAGTATGTTGCCGCTTCAGAAGCCTCCAAGGAGGCGGTATGGATCAAGCAATTTCTTGAAGACCTTGGTGTTGTTCCAAGTGCTCTGGACCCGGTGGACATCTATTGTGATAATAGTGGCGCCGTGGCTCAGGCAAGGGAGCCAAGTTCCACCATAAGACAAGACATATTCAACGCAAATATAAACTCATTTGACATCATGTCGAAGAGGGTTTAGTGGAAGTACGCAAAGTTCACACGGATCTGAATGTGTCAGACCTGATGACGAAGCCTCTACCATGAGCAAAGCATGAGCAACACCAGATAGCCATTGGTGTTAGGGAAGCCATGTAACTGGATTATGACTCTAGTGCAAGTGGGAGTCTATAGGAGATATGCCCTAGAGGCAGTAATATCAGTTATTTTGTATCTCCTGGTTTGTAATGAAGGTTTATGTTCCATGCTATAACTGCAATGATTCTCGAGTATGCAAATAAAACGAGGCTTGGAGGGAAACTCATGTGCACGTGTGGGATAATAAACGGTAAAATGTATTCCTAGTCAAGCCTCTATGACTGGCTCAAGTATTGCATGATGATCCAGTTTAACTGATCATGGGCATGACTATGCCGGCAATTCTGAGAGCACAATTATTAGTAGAACACTTGTGTTGAATCGACCCATTTTGATGTTATGCTATGAGATACATTCGTCACAAGTTAATGGTTAATAACACAGAGAAGTTAATGTTTGCATAATTCCTTAGACCATGAGAGTATCGAGTTCCTTCATAATTGCTTCGTGAACTTTGGGGTTTGTTAAACGTCATCCGTAACTGGGTGGCTATTACGGCGGCGTACGGGTTCACGGAAAAGTATGGCAAGTAACAAGATAGCTCAAGATTGGGATTTGCTCCTCCGACGATGGAGAGATATACTCGGGCCCTCTCGGTGTAACGGTATCCATCATCGTCTGGCCAGACACATTGTGATTTGATCACTGGGATGTCGAAACATGGAAACGAGAAAAGAGAACATAACCGGTAACGAGGTAACTTGCATATTGGACAAATTGTTGATCCACAAGAATGCAATAAATCTCACCTCGGTTGTGTGTGACATATCGCGAAGCAACAGGAGTAGCTCACGACAACTGGAGGTTCACTCGAGTATTCATTCGTGTGGGTATAGGGGTCAATATGGGTGTCCACAGCTCCGATGTTGATCATTGATCGGAATAGGTTCCAGGTCATGTCTATACTTCACCGAACCTATAGGGTCACATGCTTAAGGGTCATCTATCTGCTGAATACTAGACAGGGAGTCTGAGAGAAAATCACCGAAAAAGTTTCGGACACCGGAAAGGTTTAGACAGTGGAATCATACCGCAGAGAGAGGTCATCGGATAAGTTTGAATGATACCGAAAAGTTGTTTCGGGATATAATATTAAGTCAAATTGGTTTCGGCACATGCGTGATAATTCTTGGACGGTGCCAGAATCATTCTAGAAGCTTTTTGGAAAATTTTGAGATAAAAACCGGAAATGTTCCGGAGCAGCCGAAGCCACTTCAGATGCGTTTCGCAGATGAAAATCACTAAACCGGAATTGTTTCGGAACGCGTTGAAAATTATTTTAGTGGGTACTGGAAATGTTCTTATCCCACATAAATATTTTCAGTTTGAATGGACGCTGAAAAATGTCATCGTGAATAGTGAATGTGCTTTTTGGGATATTTATGTAGAGCCACCTTTTTGGACTTGGTCAAAGTTCCAGAAGAAGTGGCTTACAAGGGAAGGAACCCCATTTGGGGGGGCCTAGGGGTGGCCGACCATGGGTGGTGGAGCTCCTTGGAGCTCCACATGGCATCCCATTTTGACATTAACACCCTCATGTGTGACCTAATGCATGGGGTTTTTGGTAAAAGTGTGGAGGCACACTACCCCTTGGTTTTCCTATAAATAGAGGAGGTAAGGGCTGCCATCTCTTCATCCCTTGGTCTCATACACATGCCATGCATTATCTGGCTTCTTCTCTCCCTCCCACGAAAAGAGTTTCGTAGAGCCGTAAGGCTGTTTGGGTTCCGGCGGGAACTAGTTCTGGAGCCCTGCCGGATAGCTGACCCCGTATGTGTGCAACCCTGTAGAGAGATTGTAGTTTCGATCTTTTGCCAGAAGGGCTGTTCGAGTGTCCTCCCGAAGGGCTGTCCGAGTCTCCGTCCGAGTTTCGAGGGTCCTCCCGAAGGGTTGTCCCTGAGATCGTCCGGGGGACTGTCCGACCGCCTCCCGAAGGGCTGTCCGGAGAGGGAGTACATCCTCGCGGTTGGGAGGTTGTAAATCCTAGCTACGGGGATCTGCACCGACGATCTACACCGACTCTTCTTCCGCTGCGCTTCGAGTCGGTACGGATCAGATCAAACCTTGTATGCAGTCTCCATAGTGGTCCTGGGCGTGCTCGCTATACCGAAATTTTTCGTTTTCCGTCGCGTTCCCCTACATTCGATCACATGCTTATTAGTGTAGAATCTAAGGAACTATTAATAGTGTAGATAATCCATATATACTTATTTGCAAGAGTATGTGCGAGGCTATTTATTCATTGATATGTTTTTCTTATTCAGAAATTGGCAAAAAGCCTATCTGTGAGTTATGATATCGAGCATGATGAAGAAGGCTCAGCTGGACTACGCCTTACCACAAGGGCTCCGTCACAACCTGTACTTACCGCATGGACATGGATGGTCGCACACACTTAAACTCGGTTGGGTGGAAGAGATTCCTCGTTGTCAAGAATCTTCGTGTTGGATAGGCCATCCTAATTACTATCAGGAACACCCACCGCCCAGGCTTGAGGATGATCATCGTCGTCGATATCATCTAGAACTACATATGTGTGTGTGGCTATATCATCTAGAATTACATATGATTATCGTCGTCGATATCATCTAGAACTACATATGATGATCGTC
>NC_057814.1:3310572-3319449 GCF_018294505.1 Triticum aestivum
ATTTTACGCCCCTAGCTAGGCATTGATAATTTTAATGATGCTCATTCGAAAGATAATAATTTAAACACAAGAGAGCATCATAAAACATGTGAAAAACATATTTAAGTCTAACATACTTCCTATGCAGAGGCTTTATGTAAGCAAGCAAATTATCAAGACAAGCAAAACCAAGCATATGCAAGGAAGAAGAACGAAGCAATAGCAATCTCAACATGAAGAGAGGTAATTTAGTAACATGAAGATTTCTACAATCATATTTTCCTCTCTCATAATAATGAGATGTGAGATCATATTAAAATTCAACAATATAGCTATCATATAAATTTTTCTCTTCATGATCGACACGCATGCAAAGTTGACACTCTTCCAAAATTGTGGGATTATCATAAAATAAAGTCATGACCTCTCCAAGCCCACTTTTATCAAAAGTTTCATAAGATCGAACATTCTCCAAATATGTGGGATCTAAAGTTGAAACTGTTCCAAACCCACTTTCAATATTATTGCAAACGATATTATCAATATCATATTCACACAAAGCTTAAATAAATTTTCAAGATCATAAGAATCATCACCCCAATCATGATCATTGCAATAAATAGTAGACATAGAAAAATTAGTATCCCCAAGCTTAGGGTTTTGCATATTGTTAACACATTTGACATTAATAGAATTTATAACAACATCATTGCAATCATGCTTTTTATTCAAGGAGCTATCGTGAATCACTTTATGAATTTCTTCTTTTAACACTTCATCAGAATTTTCAGATTTACGAACTTGAAGCAAAACTTTATAAAGAAAATCTAGTGCACTCAAATCACTAGAAATTGGTTCATCATAATCGGATCTTTTAAAAAGATTAGCAAGAGGATGCAGATCCATATCAATAATTTTTAGCAGGCGAAGATGCAAGCAAATGGGAGACACATGGCAACTCAAGCACACATATTTTTGGTATTGGAAAAATCACACAACTTGGTGTTCTCTTGCATCACCTTGACCTATTGTAAACAAGAACACAAGTAGGCGATAGATCCGGCGAGAAAAAGGCAAATGGAAAGAAGGCAAATAAAACGGCAAAAGAAGAAGGCAAATAAAACGACAAATGATAGAAGTGGGGGAGAGGAAAACGAGAGGCAAATGGCAAATAATGTAAATTGCAAGGAGATGAGATTTGTGATTACGAACATGATTGATGTTGATGATGTCTCCCGGCAATAGCGCCAGAAATTCCTTTTGATGTCGCTTGAACTACGTGGGTATTTCCCCAAAGAGGAAGGGATGATACAGCACAACTACGGTAGGTATTTCCCTCAGTGATGAGGCCAAGGTTATCGAACCAGTAGGAGGACCACACAACACTATGTAAACGGTACCTGCACACAAAGAACAGAACACCTGCAACCCTACGTGTTAAAGGAGTTGTCAATTCCTTTCAGGTAACGGCGCCTGAAGTTGGCGTAGTAAAGGGATAAAATTGTAGTAGATTGAAAATTGCATATAAAAGCAAATAAAATGCAGCAAGGTATTTTTGAGTTTTTGATAATATAGATCTGAAAATAAAAGTTGCAAATAAAGGAAAAGGCAAATGGCAATTTAGATCTGAAAGTATATGGTAGGAAAATAGACCCGGGGGCCGTAGATTTCACTAGTGGCTTCTCTCGAAAAATAACAACGGTGGAATTTTTACTATCGGGAAATTTATAGAAAAGAAAATAATTTTGACGATATCCAAGACAATGATCATTCCCGCGCTCTTCATCACAAATATTTACCTTGCTAATTCATAGCAGGAACTGCGTAGAGCTGTGAGGGAGATCAACAGCTAGCCTCCACAGCCAGAGGACCCTGACTGGGCCCTCGACCCCGGACTCGAAGAAGATCCGGAAATATTCGTGGAGCTCGTCGACAAGACGTTTTACCAGGCAAGACGTGACGGTGCTCTGGTGGCTATCATAGCCGATTATCCCGGCCTACTCCCTGCATCGCATGTAAGTAAAACCGGAGTCCTAACTTCCAAGAAGGATCCCTTCTTTGCACTTTTACCCACCGCACATGTATTGCGTTTCACAGGAAGGCAATCGGGGCACCGTGCCGAACCCGCGGTGACTTGCCAACAAGGGGCACCAAAGCCGGGTAGGCTTAAAAGGAAGGCGGTCGGGACCGATACGCCGTAGCAAAGGTATGATTTAAAACCTGCTATGTAATCGTCGTCTTTAAAATATAACAGTGTCCCTTGTCCCCTGGCAGAAAAAGTGCTCGCCGGACTGTAACCGGAGAGCCTGCCAGCCACGCCTCCACCAGCCGGACTCAAGAGCTGGACTCGAGGGCGGGGTCCAACGTGGGGACAACACCAGACGGTCCTCCTATAGAGGATGCGGATAGGATATCCGCTACAAATTCCGAGGTGGAGAGCGCCATGAATCACATGCGTCGTCGGGCCGTACTCCGCGACCCAAATTTCTCCGAAGAGGCGTTTAATGCCTTCAACTCGGGAGAAGCGTACATCAGAGCTGCTCAAGGTGTACTTGCTAGAGCCACTGATCAGTATTTAAAGGATATACGGGTAAGAAAAACCTGACGATTATGTATATCAGTAGCCCCTGAGACTTGAAACAGTTGGCACAACTGATTTAAGGATCCTTGTATGCCCAGGTTCTTACAGAGAAGAATACCCACTTGTCTCAAGAGCTGGAGGAGTGCAAAGCCCAGCTAAAGGCCGCTTTTGCCGAAATCGAGGAAGCCAAGAAGACCTCTTCTGGTAATACTTGTCTTTGAGGAACAAGAATGTAATAACATGTACCAGTTAGTCTTCGGCATGTTCGCAAATCTAACAATAGATTCTACATGCAATCCCGGAGTGAATCCGGAGATAGCACCAGGGGATGGGAACGTGCTCAATGGCAGCTAGAAGCTGGCGAGCGTGTGCTTGCACGGGTTATTCAAGAGAAAAATAATCTCCAGGATGCCCATACCTGGCTGGGCGTTGAACTAAAAGATGTTCGGGCCCAGCTTGCTGACTCCGTGAAGGAGAATAAAAGGCGTCGACGCGGCATTTTTTGTAAGTGCTCAAACGAACCTCTATACAGTTCGGCGGAGAAGCGGGTTAACAGAGTTATGTCTATAGGTATGCTGACAGGTCGCCCTGAAGATGAGATGCCCGGATCCGCAGGCGATTTGCTACAAAAGCTTTCACAACTGCACGAACGAGTTCAACAGGTGATGCAGGGTATTGCCCAAGCCTTGTGGCCATCCGCCTCCCTGCCAGGAGGCATGGAAGAGCTTGTAGAGATGCTCAAGGGAGCGCGGCGGCGCTTCCGGTTATGGAAGATATCGGCCTGCCGACAAGGTGCGAGGGAAGGCTGGGCTATGGTGAAGACAAGGTACACCAAGGTTGATCCGAACCACATGGCGCAGGTCGGACCTATAGGGTTAGATGGGAAGGAGATTCCCGTAAGTCTGGTATATGACCAGGTAGGATTAGCCACAAAGTATTCCCAACAGGATTGTAGGCTAGACAGCCTGTTGGATGGTATAGAAGACGAATTTAGCCAGTCTAAATGACTGCACTTCAATGGACATATTTTGTCCCTAGCCGGATTGTAAATCATTTGTCATGGCGGACCTTTTCGCTTCAGCCTCCAGACCCAATAGTCCGAAGTGTATCCGAATACCCACTCGGTTATGTAAAACCGGGGTATGCGTGGAAACCAGGCATAGGGGTCATAAGTGCTTGAACAGACAAGTACCCAACAAGTTATGTTATATTACATGGATAGTAAGAAACATCTTCCAGGGAGAATAGTTCCGTTAAGGGTTCCTTTCCCTGGGTATGCATGCGTGAATAAGCATGTCCGAACTGCGAACAGAGACGCAGTATAAAAAACATCTGGGGGCTTAGGTTATAATAGGTATGAAAACATCTTTTGTTCACCGACCGAATATTCCCTTAAGAACGCTAGCTTGCGGCTTCACCCAGTCTGAGGTACACATCCGGCTGACCCGGCAGTAACAATCGTAGAGGTGCTCCCCTTATGCCCTACCGAATTAACGGGAACGTAGGGCATAAATACAAGAGCCAGGCAACCCAGCTTGGCCAAAACTTAAGTCATATCGATGCATATAATGGAAAAGAAAAGGTACATATGGAAAAATCACACATATGTAGTGGGCATGAAGCCCGGAAGATAATTATATAAAGCTTCTGTATAAGAAGCCCCCAGGTATATTAAGCGTGCATAGCGCGCCGAGAGTGTGCGGCCGAGGCACGCCTGCAGCCTGTAAGGCCATAAAAAAGGAAAAAGAACGAAAGAAAGAGTATATAACTTAAAAAAAGGGCGGAGGTAAGGAGACGAACACGGAGTTCCACACTAGGCGTAGAATCGTCGGAGTTTGGCCGCGTTCCATTGGTTCGGCTCGAGTCGATTATCTAGTCCATCGCGCAGACGGTACGCTCCTCCGGTGAGAACTTGATCAATGATGAAGGGACCCTCCCACTTGGGCGTGAGCTTGTCCTTTTTCTTCTCCGGTAGGCGTAGAACGAGTTCGCCAACGTTATAGGTTTTGGCCCGTACTTCCCTGCTTTGATACCTTCGAGCTTGTTGCTGATAAATGCGGAACGGGCTTTTGCGACGTCGCGCTCCTCCTCCAGGGCATCTAAACTGTCCTGCTGATCCAGCTCGGCTTCTCTTTCCTCGTACATGCGCACACAAGGTGAGTCATGAATGATGTCACAGGGCAATACCGCCTCTGCGCCGTACACCATAAAAAATGGTGTGTATCCGGTAGTGCGGTTCGGTGTGGTCCGCAGCCCCCATAGTACGGAGTCGAGCTCCTCGACCCAGTGCGTATCTGATTCCTTTAAGGAACGCACTAGTCTGGGTTTAATGCCGCTCATAATAAGACCATTTGCTCGTTCGACTTGACCGTTTGTTTGGGGGTGATAGACGGAGGCATAATCGAGCTTAATGCCCATGTTGCCGCACCAAGTTTTCACCTTGTCGGCTGTGAAGTTAGAGCCATTACCGGTGATGATGCTATGGGGGACGCCGTAACAGTGTACGACCCCGGATATAAAGTCTATCACAGGTCCGCATTCGGCCGTTTTAACTGGTTTGGCTTCTATCCATTTGGTGAATTTATCCACCATGACCAACAAGTATTTCTTCTTATGGCTTCCTCCTTTAAGGGGTCCGATCATATCGAGCCCCCACACCGCAAAGGGCCATGTTATGGGGATTGTTTGGAGAGCGTAGGTGGCATATGGCTTTGATTTGCAAAAGGCTGGCAACCTACACAACGTGGGACAAGGTCCTGTGCGTCTGCTTGGGCTGTCGGCCAGTAGAAACCTGTACGGAAGGCCTTGCTTACAAGGGCCCGAGCTGCGGCATGATGGCCGCCGAGTCCAGTGTGAATTTCAGCCGAGAGCTGCCGCCCTTCCTCTTCGGAGATGCATCTTTGGAGCACTCCAGTCGCGCTTTTCTTATAAAGCTCTCCCTCATGAACCTTATAGGCTTTAGAGCGCCGCACGATGCAGCGTGCCTTATTTTGGTCCTCGGGGAGTTCTTGCCTATTTAAGTAGGCTAAGAAGGGTTCTGTCCACGGGGCGATGACAGCCATGATCACGTGGGCCGAAGGTGTTATTTCGGTGGCGGAGCCTCCGATTACGTCAGAGTGTTCGGGATCAGGGGTTGTGTTCGGGTCCGGACTGTTATTGCCGGTCTCTCCTTCCCGTGCCACAGATGGCTTGAATAGCCTTTCCAAAAAGATATTAGGTGGGACTGGGTCGCGCTTAGCGCCAATGCGGGCAAGGATATCCGCCGCTTGATTGTTTTCTCGAACCACATGGTGGAATTCGAGCCCCTCGAACCGAGCTGACATTTTGAGGACGGCATTGCGGTAAGCCGCCATTTTTGGGTCTTTGGCGTCAAAGTCTCCATTTATTTGAGATATTGCCAGGTTTGAGTCCCCGCGCACTTCTACGCGTTGAATGCCCATGGAGACTGCCATCCGAAGACCATGCAACAGAGCCTCGTATTCGGCTGCATTGTTGGAGTCTGTGTATAATATTTGTAGTACGTATTGGATTGTATCTCCGATGGGAGATGTCAGGACAACGCATGCTCCTAGACCTGCCAGCATCTTAGAGCCGTCGAAGTGCATGATCCAATTGGAGTACGCACCGTACTCTTTAGGGAGTTCGGCTTCTGTCCATTCGGTGACGAAGTCAGCCAGTACTTGCGACTTAATGGCTCGCCGTGGTTTGTATATGATGTCAAACGGGAGGAGCTTGATAGCCCACTTAGCAATCCGGCCCGTGGCATCGCGGTTATTTATTATATCGTTGAGTGGTACTTCTGAGGCCACCGTGATCGAACACTCTTGAAAGTAGTGTCGTAGTTTTCAGGATGCCATGAAGACCGCGTATGCTATATTTTGATAATGTGGGTACCGTGATTTGCATGGTGTGAGGACGATGGATACGTAGTATACCGGCTTTTGAAGCAGGAACTTGTGTCCGTCCTCCTCTCGTTCGACGACAAGCACTGCGCTGACGAATTGATGTGTTGCCGCTATATAAAATAGCATGGGTTCGCCAATGTTTGGCGCGACTAGGATTGGGTTGCTGGCCAAGAGGGCCTTTATTTCTTCCAGTCCGGCCGTGGTCGCATCCGTCCACTCGAAGTGTTCGGTGCGCCGAAGAAGGCGATAGAGAGGTAATGCCTTTTCTCCTAATCGGGAGATAAAGCGGCTTAAGGCAGCCACGCATCCAGTTAACTTCTGGATTTGCTTGAGGTCTGTTGGGATAGCCAACTGTGACAAGGCTCGAATTTTAGCCGGATTTGCTTCAATTCCTCTATTGGAAACTATGAAACCCAGGAGCTTTCCGGCAGGAACACCGAAAACGCATTTTTTCAGGATTGAGCTTGATGTCATATGTTCGGAGATTGTCGAACGTAAGCCTCATGTCATCTATTACAGACTCGACGTGTCTGGTTTTGATGACTACGTCGTCTACGTATTACAGACTCGACGTGTCTGGTTTTGGACACGGGACGAAGTCTTCAATCTTGTATCTGCATAATCCAACAGTCCGGCCAAAGTATATAGTCCAGCTGTACGGATACCCCCTAATCCAGGACTCCCGCACCCTCATAGACCGAAAGCGGAAGCGTTATATTAACGTGGTTGATGTAGTCGTACTCTTTGCGATCTTGATCACGATCCAACCGATCAGGTACGGAACGTACGGCACCTCCGAGTTCTGCACACGTTCAGCGCGATGACGTCCCTCGAGCTCTTAATCCAGCAGAGGGTCAAGGGAGTAGATGAGTTCCGTCAGCATGACGGTGTGATGACGATGTTGGTGATGCGATCTGCGTAGGGCTTCGCCTAAGCACTACGGAGATATGATCTGAGGTGTAATCTATGGAGGGGGGCACCGCACAATGCTAAAACAATTGTAAACTTGTGTGTTTTAGGGTGCCCCCTTGCCTCCGTATATAAAGGAGGAGAGGGGAGGCCGGCCAGCCCATGCTAGGGCCGTGCTAAGGAGGGATGTGGAGTCCTACTAGGACTCCTAGTCCTAGTAGGATTCCCTCCGAAGAGGGGGAAGGAATAGGGAGGGAGAGGGAGAAGGAAAGGGGGGCTGCGCCCCCACCCCTAGCCCAATTCGGATTGGCCTAGGGGGGCGCGTGCCACCTCCTGTGGCCTGCCTCCTCCTCTCCACTCCCGCCCATGTTGGCACAATACTTCCCCGGGGGGTTCTGGTAACCCCTCCGGCACTCCGGTTTTACCCGGTACGATCTGAAACTCTTCCGGTGTCCGAATAACATCGTCCAATATATCATCCTTTATGTCCCGACCATTTCGAGACTCCTCTTCATGTCCGTGATCTCATCTGGGACTCCGAACAACATTCCATCACAAAAACACATAACTCATATAATACAAAATCGTCATCGAACGTTAAGCGTGCGGACCCGACGGGTTCGAGAACTATGTAAACATGACGGAGACGGCTCTCCGATCAATAACCAATAGCCGAACCTGGATGCTCATATTGGCTCCTACATATTCTATGAAGATCTTTATCGGTTGAACCGTTATGACAACATACGCAGTTCTCTTTGTCCATCGGTATGTTACTTGCCCGAGATTCGATCGCCGGTATCTTCATACCTAGTTCAATCTCGTTACCGGCAAGTCTCTTTACTCATTCCGTAATACATCATCCCGTGACCTAGTCACATTGCTTGCAAGGCTTCTTATGATGTGCATTATCGAGAGGGCCCAAAGACACCTCTCCGAAACTCGGAGTGACAAATCCCAGTCTTGATTCACACCAACCCAACAGACACCTTCGGAGATACCTGTCGAGAATCTGTATAACCACCCAGTTATGTTGTGACGTTTGATTGCACACAAGGAATTCCTCCGGTGACCGGGAGTTGCATGATCTCATGGTCTGAAGAACATGTATTTGACATTGTGAAAGCTATAGCAAACAAATTGAAATGATCAAGATGCTAAGCTAACGGATGGGTCTTGTCCATCACATCGTTCTCCTAATGATGTGATCTCGTTATCAAATGACAACTCATGTCCATGGCTAGGAAACTTAACCATCTTTGATAAACGAGATAGTCTAGTAGAGGCTTACTAGGGACATAATATTTTGTCTATGTATCCACACATGTATCAAGTTTCCGGTTAATACAATTCTAGCATGAATCATAAACATTTATCATGACATAAGGAAATATAAAATAACAACTTTATTATTGCCTCCAGGGCATATTTCCTTCACCCCCGTCGTCGCCGTCGCCCCTGCCCTGAGCCCACGCCCCTGCCCCGCCCCCGTCGTCGCCGTCC